>NC_055960.1:8964315-9109315 GCF_018492685.1 Alosa sapidissima
CATGATGGATTCCACTGAGTGGATGCTTCTATTTGTTTGTCATACCAGAGTGACCGAACAACAAAGCTCTGCACACTAAAAAATGTATCTACAGCATATTATATAGAAATCTATTTTAAAATTGAAGGGCTCCCTTTGAGTGGAATGGTGTAAGAATGCTGGCCCAGGCACATTTGGCTTGCAGCGCAAAACTATCTCATTATTTGTGATAACTACACCGACAACAGATGCTTCAAACAGCACTTCAACAGCGAGTACCTGCATGGTGTGAGTACCTGAGTATTTGCCTCCTTTGTTCCTGTTGACGAAGCAGGCGATGAGCACGATGAGGGTGAGGAGGGCCACAGCACACATGAGCCCGATGAACCAGCCCTGCGTGGAGATCCCGCCGTGGATACTGGCCAGACCTGTTGGGAGGCAGAAACAGGCGGTGACTTTCACTTGACTTCACCCCCCACGCAGAAGGACGTCTGATTGAATGTTTACATCGACATGTGCTATCTGATGCCGAATTTTGAGGACGAGCAGGCTAACCGGCAGAATGAGAATGAACCTGTATTAATATTAAACAGACAGTCCACTTGTCCAATTAATCAACCGGACGAGACGGGTGGCGTAATTTTGCTCATCAGGCTGGTAAGCAACGCAGATGCTGATCGGAAAAGCGTATTTGAACTTCAGACAAGGACATTCTGATTGCGCTTCATCAACAAGCAATGCAATGTTTAACACAAAGAACCAGAACCTTGTAGCCTTGCCCCAACCACCTCCCACCCACCCACCCACCCACCCACACACACCCTTCTCCCTTCTCTCCTCACCTTTGGCCCTGGTCTTGATAACATCTTCAAATATACTAGAATTATCAACCCAGTTCTTAGTGATTAGTCGCACAGTGTACTCAGTCCCAGGTTCAAGCCCTTCAATGATGTGGAATGTCTTTGAGGAGTTTAATGGCTCTGATATCTTCCAGTTACCATGACCTACAGAAGGTGCACTGTCAGTTAGTGTTAGTCTGTGAACATGAATAGACATGCCGATGAGTATGATGACAAGAGTAAGAGACATGACGAAGAAGGACAAAGACAAGGAAAGAAGAAGTTCATATTGTACTGACATGAAACTAGATCACAGATGTATGGAAGAAGTTAAGGTTGGCTTACGGTTGTTCATATATGCAACATATAATTCTGAATCCTTGCGCTCGCCACCCGGGATCCAGCTGATATTTGCAAAGTTGACGCTAACTGAGGAGCTAACATTCAATAAGGCAGGCACTACCACAGGATGGCAAGAAGGGAGGAAATATAGGAGAGAGAGATAGAGAGAGAATGTTATTAGACACTGGACACTGGAGGCGAATCGACTTCATACAAGACGTGTTTAACATGCATGGTAAAAGTCAATCTGAGTGTAAGATGCAGCTGGAATACCTATGCTCACATGCATTGTATATTTGATCTTCAACAGCACACAAACCAGCGCCTGATACTGACTGTTGTAAAATATTGGTGAGAAGGGAGAGGCTTGTACATGGGAATGGATACATAAAATAATGATAAAAAAACAACGATGGCAAACATGACAAGATGGCTGCAAATTAGAGGAGTCTCGCTCAGCAGGCATACTGTATGGCAGAAAGTGTCTACTGTTCATTCCTTGCACTTACACAGATCCAGACAGTCCTACAATCCTTTGTTTCGCCCCCCCAATGTGATGGAAACAACTGAGATTCACTGGTTGAAAGCTCAGATTCTGTGGAAAAGCGCAGGCAGGGCTATCAAGTCAGCTTGAGTTAGCCCACTCATTGCCTCCATTTATGTGTAGTCGCTCTTTTGTCTTCTGCACAATGCCAGCACAATGTCTGCTCACCGGTACGTAATTGCAGTTTGTTGAAGACAAAGTTAGACTTCAGGCATCTCGTGTGGAGTCTTTTTGTTAGACCAAATTCACCACCAGACATCTCTGACAGGAAAGGAAACAAGCCGCTGTAGCAGACGCAGACACCTCCAACTTGTTTTGGAAGCTGGCAAACTTTTATTCTGCGTACTTGGGGAAGGTAAATTGAGGTGGCACTGTCTATTCAGCCTATTTATTTTTGAGGTAAAAGTGATCTGCTGCCGTCGTCATTTGGGTCTGACCTGATGTGTCAATCAGCACCCCCCCCCCCCATCCCCCCCCCCCCCCCCCCCCCCGCCACACACACACACAAGGCGGTCATGCAAATCTACACACAACTGCCACCCCTCAAACGAGGTGAGAAATGCGCAAGCCCGTCAGTAAACAAGGACACCTGTGATCGCGCCCCCGGCCGGCCCCTTCATTCACAACCGTCGCGTCCTAATTGTCATGCATTTTTCAGCGCTGGTGGCACTCGTGTTAATCACGAGTGTGTTCCAATGACTCAAAGTGACACAGAAAAGTGCACTAAAAATATCCCCCGGGCGGGCGGGCTGCTTCGTCACTGTCGGCTGGTATTAGGCGCCTCGGAGAGCATCTGCCGGCGCAGCAGGGGAGGGCGGCCTCCGCGCCCGCGCCACGTGTCCTGAAATACAACTGCCTAAATAGCCAGGGAGGCTCTCTCCCCAACCCCCCCCCGTCCCCACCATGGAGATGAGCGAGGAGGGGGTGCCGCAATGGCCTGACCTCCAGCCTTCTGCGGCCATGCGAGAAAAAGAAGAAAAAGAAGAAAAAGAAGAAGAAGAAGAAGAAGAAGAAGAAGAAGAAGAAGAAGAAGAAAAACAAGCTCCTGCTAGAAGTGAACTATAGCCTCCATATTAAAACAGATTCCCTGCCTCTCACCTCCGGTTAACACGTGCACGCTTGTCAGGGGGCTTGTCGGCTGTCTTTCACTGTTCGAGCACTATCCTGCCTGCTCAGCTCTGCAAAATGGTGGGGTTTCTAGGATACATGTATGAATCTCGAGTCAGAGCTCTCTGATATGCCGCAGAAAAAAAAACCCATGACTACAATCCAACATGCTCTCTTTAGACACACCTCTGTGCATCTGTTGCAAAACAACAACGTTCCCCATCACATCAATTGAAAGGTAAAAAAATAGTCCATGTTTATGCTGTGTACAATTTTTTTTTAAGACCAAATGGCCATCACGGAGATATGGTGTTATACCTAAGGAAGAAAGAGTAGCATTGGCTTTGTGGGACACAGTGGTGGTTGGAGGGGAGCGCGTGCTTGACTGTCCTGAAAAAGGGAAAGCAAATCTTGCAGTCATGAGCAGCTCCCTTAAAAGCAAAGATGTTGAAAAAATAAAACACTGCAACTACAAGGCTAAGGGTGTTAGTGCATTAAAATTCTCTAACTACTGTACGTCTCTAGGATTAATGGGGTAGTAGACTACAAATTGAGGCCGTACGCACTGAAACATGCCCTTTTACAAAATGTAAAACATATATTATGCCACTTGCAAACTGGAGTCATATTTGGAGCCTTTTCTGCTTAACGCTTTAATGATGCCAGTGTTGTCAGTGAAAATCAGCATTGACAGATATATTTGCTCAATTCTGACAGCAATATATATGCAATTAGGGAACACATTAGTAGTGCTGTTAATTTCGCAAAACCACTCAAGCACACGCATACACACACACGCACACACACATACACACACATCTTCAGTATCTGCTGATGAAAGGCGCACACCCTGATAAAGTATTGTGACAACAGAGTGCTCACCGCTACTGGCAAGGGCGAGCGGCTGACAAGGACAATTATGCACAGGTGACGATGGTCTCTGCAGGTATAGCCGGCTACGGGTTTAGAAAACGAACGTTTGTGCCGCTAACCCTTCCCACATTACAGCAGCACACAAATCATCAGAGCCTCATGATAATGCCTCAGCCACCGGGCTCAGCCTAATCAGTCATGCCACCGCGTTTTCAAAAGGGAATAGGCTGCCCAGCCCACGCGTTTACCCAAATCTCATGTGAAACGTACATGTGTTTGGGTGATTAAATCGCTTTAATTGTTCTTGTCTACTGTGAGGCAGCTGGCTGATGACATCATTTATACAAATATCATTGTGGGAGATGCAGCAGCATAATCTGATGTCACAGTCCTTTATTAGCAGTGGCCACAAAAAAAACAACACTGGCATCATGAAGTAACTGGACTCACCGTGCTCATTCATTGGAGGGGATTAAATAAACCCACTTGCAGGCTAATTATGAATATGATTAGTAAGGCTCTTATCAGCTAAGCCTTTTGAATGAATGTCAATGCACAAAACATCATACTGTATCTACGCATACATGTACCTGTTTAGAGACACTACACTACTCGACACATACATGTACTATGTGAAATTCTAACAAGCGTGAAAACAAGAGAGTTCATACTGAAGGGGCGAGTTGGCGAGCCTGTGGAAGCTGGTGAGAAAGACAGAAAACAAAAGGAAATGCATTGTAGTGGTGACAGATGTGTGCAGAGCCAGCTACAGAGCTGCTATCTCCAGCAGGCATCACGCTAGCTTTAACACACACACACACACACACACATACAACCATGACACACAAATGACAAACACATCCATACTCTCTCTCTCCCTGTCTCTTTCTCTCTCTCTCTCTCACACACACAGACTAGCACACTCCCTCACACATGCATGCACACAGACACACAGAGTAGGGTGCATCAAGTGCCCTTTTCCCCAAAAAACTCTTCTATGGTGGATAATATTATGCCATTTGATGAATAAACACTAAATATGAAGTTTGGTGAAGATTGATAATGATCTAGGGGTACCACAATGCGCCTTCATTTTGACAATATTTCATATTTTATGGTCGATTTTGGTTATTTTCCAATAATCTTCTTTACATTAGATTTAAACTTAAAAATGTCAATTAATGACATATCTAGCTTCTTTTTACAAAAAACATAATAGCTGCATGCATTTTGTTCAATACATGTATGTCTAATATTTACATTTGTTGGTGAACATTCTACATTTTCCCTAGCACATAATCCGTATTGAGCACAAACTCCTTTACTTAGCATCTCTAATTTTCAAAAACTCTGCAGTTGGAATTAAATTTATGATAACATATCACCACAAATTAAACTATTTGGAACATAATTAGTCTTTAGTAGTTGTGTCAAACACCATTGCAGCAATTGCATCAGTACAGAAATCCAGAGTTCCCGCAAAAGCACAATGGAATTGTCTCTGCGAGACACTCTGGCAACGAACAATGATGCACATTACTTTTTCCCCTTGCATCTCATGGAACCAATCAAATCGTATCTCTGCATCTCCCATGATTACAAGGCTTGTACCAACATGTAGTTAAATGGCGAAAATTGCCAAAATCCGCCTAAAATCATGATAATTCAATGGATTTGTGGTACCCCTAGACAAAGTTTAATCTTTCTAAGATTTCACAGATATACTCTGTGCATCAAATGGAATATCAAAAACCATCATAGAAATTGCAGAAAGGTTTTGAGGGGCATTTGATGCACCCTAACGCAGAGTGCATCAGAGACAAATAGCAAAGGCAACTTGAAGCAAGCTTGCATATTGCATATGTGTCTCACATAAAGAGTCATGTAAATGATGCAACATTAGTGCTTAGCCAGCCAGACGGGCAACATATTCACTGAAGGGAATGACGCACCTGCTTTCTAAATCATTGCAGCGACACGGGAAAAGGTTTGTCATATTATGCATCCTTTTCTTAATTAGCAATGGTATCGCTAATTAAAAAGGCAAGCTATGTAGTATTCCACTGTGTATGCTAGCCTGGCAGATGTTACATGGCAATTTCAGTGAGCCGTGTCACAGTCAATGTGTTGAGGTCTAAATGAAGGTCACTGAGTGACATTGAGAAGAATCTTGGTGGAGTTACACCACAATTATTGCACTCGGGTAAAAACCACAACTCCCAATTTCCCTTCCAAAAACAGCTCCCACCATCCCTTTCCACTGCCTTACAGCCTCAAATAAATAAACACTTGGCCCGTTCATGACAAAGATAAATGAGACGCAGCTGCACACCCTTGTGATATTGTTTTAGCAATAAAGACGTATGGATGGATGAATGGGAGGGATTGAAAGTCGAGAGAAAATACAACACCCCCATCCAGCGCCAAAAAAAACAGCCCCAGGTCTAACTCCCTCCTGAACCCTCACCTTCTGCCCCACGGTGTGGGTTGCAACCTAAACTTAAGTCCCTCTCCCCAGGTGACTCTGAGGAAGAAGATGTAGTACCATCAAAATGTTAGTTCTGTGCACTTTTATCACTAAGAACGAATAATTGAATGATGTTGTGGTCCAGAGCACGTCTCTTTTGTACTCTCCTTGGGATATATCAGCTGTTCCAGACCCCGCCCAACACAACCCTGCCTGACCCCCACCTCCCCCCAGGCTCCTACTCAGCCTGGTGAACGGCCCTGTCCCCTGAGAGAAAACACACTCACGGGCCTCGGGGGTGGTGGTGCCCTCCTCGGTGGCGGCGGGGCCACAGCCCCGGCGGGTGCATGCCCGCAGGTAGAACTTGTACTTGCTCAGGGGCTCCAGGTCCTGCAGCAGCCACTTGCCTGCGTCCGGGTTGCTGATGTTGACCCAGACCAGCGGCCCAACCTCCTCCGTGTCGTTAACTGGCAAATCAGACACACACACACACACACAAAAACATCCAGATATCTATTTAGCTACAGATAGAAAGTATACAAGTTTAAGGGTGCTCTAAGCGATGTTGGGTAACGTCACTTCTGTTGACGTTCAAACAAACCAGAGAGCTAGCTCGCCCCTCCCTCTCGTGCAATTAAAACTCTCCTAAAAGTGCATCTCATCGGTGAATGGCTGGAAAATATTTCATGGTCCAGGCTGCACCAGGCTGTTTTTGTTGCCGTTTTTGGAGCCTGGGCTGTCTACAGACCAATTTTACAGTGTATTCAGGGGACAGGCAGATAGCGGATCGGGTGAGGAGATGTTTGCTGTATGTGACAAAAAAGGTTTAGCTCAGAAACCATGTCACATTGCTTAGAGCACCTTTAAGTGTAAAAGTATAACATAAATGCAAAAGTTCTATTTGCTAAACACTTGAAAAGCAATTCCCTAATGTTAGGCCCAAAGCTGCATACTGTCACTAGTGCTAGGGCTGCCACATGATGGCTTTTCTGAAGAGCACTCTCGTTGCCGCTTTAGGTTAGCTGAGGGAAACTGTGGCGTCATTAAAATGTCAGATGCTTTATGAGTTTTCTAAGCATTGGTCAAATTGAGTCCATTTGCCTGGCCAATCAGTTGCCGTCTGAGAGAGCACTCTCCCGTGTTATGAAATGAGCTGCGAACTCGCCTTGCTGGAGTCATGCAAAAATCGGTGAAATATTAACTTGGCGCAGCCTTTCAGAAGCCCGGGCTGAGCTCGGGAACAGATGTGCTCTCGCTTTTAAATTCCTTCGCTGCTCCTGCTGCCACTTCGACAGCTGTGTGCATTATCCCCCAACATTTTACACATGACTTCCTTCAAGGGACTTTAAAAAAAAAAAAAAAAAAAAAAAGCGTGTCACGCTTTATCGCGCTCGCACAATATGAACGTCCTTTCTTCTAAATCGGAGCGCGGCACTTGGCCTCACTCAGTGGCTCGCCTGGCGTGGAATCACGCCCAATTAAGAGTCCCCGGCTTCATAGACAATTAATATTGTAATTCGCCCCATCATCATTCTGGGTGCACAGGCGTAATGTGCTGGCCCAGCAAACGGTTGAACCGCGGCACAGAAGCCCTATGCATGCAGGCAGGACGGAGCCGCTGGCAGGCGACCCGGAGGGCTGTGACACTGCGGCTTTGGTCACTGTCTCTTGCACTGGATCTTGTCACACAGGGGAGGGGATGCGGGCGGGTGGGCGGGCGGGATGTTGAAGGGGCTTGGGGCGTTTGCTTAACATGCTTTAAAAAAACAAATGCTACACCTAAAATTCACCTTATCACATTGTGTGTGTGTGTGTGTGTCTGTGTACAGTGTATGTCTGTGTGTGTGTGTGTGTGTGTGTGTGTGTTTGTTTGGCGGGGGGTTACAGAAGGGACAACCTGTTCTAACCAGACGAGGTTACATCATCAGCTCAACACGGGTCGACCTAGCGAGTCCCCCACTTGCTGCACGCCCGCCGCGAATCCCTTCGGTGCCCCCTGCCCCCTTCCCCTCATCTGCAGGCTTACCCTTAAACCTCCACTGCTGCCACAACCCACTCCGTCGGCTGCCTGTTCCCCGAGGATCTCACCCCGCGCAGCCCTCCCCCCCCTTCAGCGCTATGAGTGCTAATCCACACACATTTTCCTCACATTAACATCTCCACCGAGCTACCTCTACCCGTGTTGGGAAGGGCCCACATTATCCACACAGCATGCGGCTGCTCACTCCTCTCTCTCTCAGAGCCGAGAGAGAAGCACAACAATATCTCCTAGTGGTGAGACCTGGGAACTTCCTCTCAGACACAGAAAGACAGCCAGACAGAGAGATGTTGTGAGTGCAGACAGAGAGGGCAGGCAGGTGCTTGGATGTGAAGGCGAGGGAGGCAGACATACTCAGCTGGTACTGGAGCAGGTAGCCTGTGAGAACCCCATTGGGCTCTGTAGGCGGAGACCAGGACAGAGACACCGAGTGCTTCCTGACATCAGTAGTCTGGAACAAAGATATCTGCTCTGGAACTGTAGAGTAGGAGAAGACAAAACGTGGCTTTGAGTCAGGTCTTATGCATGGACTGCATGCTTAATCCATATGTTGTTTTATCCATGCATTTATCCAGATTGCATGTTTTGTAACTGATTTCAAAAAATGCTATTTAAATTATTTTAACTATTATTATTGTTATTGTTGTTGTTGTTGTTATTATTATTATTATTAATACTATTGTTATTATGACTCCTTTGTGTTCTATGTTGGTCCTACCTCCCTCTGGGGTTCTGAAGGTGACCGGGTGGCTGCCAGGTCCATTTCCTCTCCCATTGAACACCATCACAATCAGGCTGTATTCAGAGAAGGGCCTTAGTGCTGGAACCATGGCGTGGGTCCTGTCCCCGGGAAATGTCAGGGTGTGCTTCTCCCCGTGGCTTTTCTTTGCGTCCAGCAGACTACGAAGCCTCCACCAGTTGACCTGTCACGAGGGTTTCACCACACAGAGAAAAATCCACATAAGCCAGACGACAAGGCCAAAACAACACAAAACAGACAGAGAGAGAAAAAAAAAAAACAAAGTTTGTGCGCAGCACAGAGTAAACTTTTTATCAGTGCACAGGAAATAATAATATAAAAAGAGATGGGAGCGAAAAACTTTAGGGAACGGCTAACGGTGTTGGTCTGCATCCAAGAATGTTCTCCAAACAAAAAAACACCTTAGGGAGCAGTCAAACAGTGGGCAGGTTTTCCTGCCTCTTCATGCGCCGCAGCCAGCCACTGTGGCTGGGGGATGCTGTGGGAAGGATAAATGTATTCTGGGGAGACGGATCTCCCGTCAAGAGTCTGTGAAGCAGAGAGCTGGAATGGTTTGCCCTGAGGCCGAGGGAGGAGTAGGGGTGTGCAGTGAAGGGGGTGGTGGGGTGGGAAGGGGGGTTGTAGGTGGGTGGGTTGGGGTGGGGTGGGTGGGGTGTAACAGGGTTTCTCAGAAGTGGACAGGGGTCGGGGTCTCCTTTAAGCAAAAAAACAAAAAAACAAATGTGACATAAAAAGCAAAGGTGTGTTTTGAGGAGTTACCCTGTAGCCACCTAGATGTCCATGCAGCTTGTCCTTGTGGACAAGGTCCCAGCTGACCTTCACAAGAGTGTTGTTCACCACATCCACCGCCACGTTGTCGGGGGCAGCAGACGGAACTGCAGAGCCACACACACACACACACACACACACATCTTAAGAGCCGTGTGAGACCCACAATGGAGTCAGTAATGTTAACGTCCCATTTAGCAATAGAGGTTTTACATGTAGTCCCATTTGTAGCATTTAGCATCTACCCCATGCTATTCAAACTTGCTCACCTTATATTATTAATGGCTACTCTCTACAACCCGAATATAGTAACAGTTCATATTAAGGTTCGCAGACTATTATTAATTAAGTGCAGTTGTTAATATTACTGCAGCATTTATTACAATTTAATACTATTTCATTAATATTACATGTTTACACATTAGTAATGGCTTGTTAATGAATGTTAAAATGTAGACTACTAAATCCACTTAGATGTTAGACATCACTTGTCATAATTACTAAAGTTAAAGGTTTGCTCATGCTGACTAATCCATTAATGTATAAAGATTAAGGAACCTTGATATAAAGAGTTACCTCAAAAATGTTACTTACTGTAGATACTACACAACAGCACTTCACACTTTAATTTAAGGGATCTAAAAGATTAAAAACTACGGCATATGAATAGCTAGTCTGTTACGACATTAGAGGATATAGAGACAGGGGCTTTGACCTAGCAAACACCCACAGCAACAGCTTGTGTGAAAAGCTACACAGGATGTAAACAAAGAACAAACACAAAATTCACTAGTGGCAAAGAAGATGGGGGATTGTTTGTGAGAGAAAGAGAGAGAGAGAGAGAGAAGAGAGAGGGAGATCACAGCCTACAGCACAGAGAAACAGATTGAGAGGGAGGAGAGAGACAGAGGGAGAGAGAAAGAGAGAGGGGAAGGGAGGGAGGGAGAGTGGTGTAAATCCTACAACACAGAGAAGTAGCGACCTGCGATCTCATCAGGAGGGCAACTCCAAAAGAAAACTGAAGGCAAGAGAATAATTAGCACTGAAGATGTAAATAGCTCGGAGCTATGATAATATTTAATTTGTCAGCGCGCGCGGAGGAGTACAAAGCCTGTGTAAAGCAATCGTCCCCCAGTGTACCATCCAATATCCTCAATAAAGCAGCGCAGGCTCCCCGCTATCAGCCCGGTCAGGAGGAAAACCACATAGACCTGAACCAGTGTGGGCACTCTCCAGACACAATGGCCAGAATCTGCAGGCCCAGACAAACACAAACACGCATGCACACACACACACACACACACACACACACACACACACACACACACACACACACACAGACAAACACAAACATGCATGCACGTACACACACACACACACACACACACACACACACACACACACACACACACACACACACACACACGCACGCACGTACACACACACACGCATACGTACACACACACTGATGTGTTTTTTTCTCCCACAGTTGGCTCCTCTCTCTTTCTTATTCAAGCCGCGGAACCTCTGCCACCTTCACAATGCACACACTTCAGCTTGACTGTGAATTCTTAAAAAGGAAGAGCAGGAGGAGGTGGAGGAGGAGGAGGAGGAGGCCGACTGGAGAAGACGATGCAATTCAATGTGCTTAATACAAGCGGTGGCATTAGTGTGTATTCAGCGTTCTTGTGAATCTTTACCTGTTCCATATGCATTTAACCAACAACACGAGGGCACGGAGGGGGAGAAAAGACGGCCAGTCAACAACACTCCCGACACTGAGGGAGGTGAACATCAATAGTGCCAACTGAATTAATGTAATCTGGCTGCGACGCGGAGAAAGAGAGAGAGAGAGAGAGAAAGAAAGAAAAAGAAAGAAAGAATGAATCACTCACAGTCCTCTCCCGAGTAGCCCACGATGGTGCGGGGCTCGGGGGCTGAGCCCTTGAGGTTGAGGGCCTGAATCTTGATCTCGTACGCCACGAATGTGGGGGTGTCCTTTACCACGAAGGAGTGGCGCTTCACCACGTGCTCCTCCCAGGTGGTGTCCACGCCCTGCCGCCGGTAGCTCACCTTGTACTTCAGGCCCGGGCCGTTGTGCTCGATCGGCTCCAGAGGCTGCAGAATAGGAGACAGGAACCCCCATTTAATAACGATATGTGTGCCGAAGACACACACTCAGTTAATAAACGACGACCCGCGAAAGGTTACGTCTCGTGCTCTCTTTTGTAATCAGAACGTTTTCCATTTCTATCTCTCTAGTATATGACTTTCTAGTACAAGTTCATTGAACCCAAATGAAAGTGAATGAGACTAAATTTGGCGCGACCGTCTTCCTCGTCAGACTTCTATAGAGGTATCGTTTAAACAGAAAGAATATTTGAGGTATGAGTGGCTTAGAAGACAAGAGATTAGTCATCTTAAGAATGGTCGACTCCCTGACTACATAATGGCTGTGCGATAGAGAATAGGAGATGGCACAAGAAAAATCCACAAAGGCACAGTGCTAACAATGAGGGACCTCCACTATGCAGGGCTTGGCTACATTATGACGGGGAGCCAAGGAGATAATAAGTGGGGCAGAGATTCATCTTTTTACAGGAGGCTGAATTTATTTCAGGTTAAAAAAAAAGAGTCACACACACACCCCAATCGTTTCCTTCTCACTTATTAATCAAAGGCAGCTCTGTCTGACTTTCATAGGAATTCCATTCACTTTGATCACGCCTCACAATGGCTTGGCAAAGTGCTCCAGCTCAGAATAATATAAAATCTCCCCCATTTCCACATACAGAGTGATATTTCTAAATGTGCTCTTTCAGATGTAACTAAGATTGCAAAATAATGACCATCAATAGTTGGCTTTCTTCTTCACTGAATGAAAAAAAAGAAGCAAACTTTCCCCTCTCCTACGGTTTCTTTATCTTTCCTATCCTGTTCTTTCGTCTCTGTCTCCAGCTCCTCAGGGTTACATTCTGAGCGTTGGAAGAACATACGCGGTGCCTTACCTCCCACTGAATATCCATTTCATGTGGCAAATGACCTTCGATTTTGATATTTTCGGGGTTCTTGTCAGGAGCTTTGAGAAGGAGAGGAGAAATATGGATTTTGTCAGCGCAGGAATTGTTAGTGGGAAAATGGTCTGTAAAATGTGCACATTAGGGCCTAGAATCTCAATGAGGGCAGAAATCAATTATTACCAACAAGAAGTTCAACCAGAGGGGGAGTTCAGAGCGCTTGTATAGACATTACATGGGGAAAGGGGGCAGTGGGGTGTGGGGTGGGGTGAGGTGGGGGGCAGGGGGGCTGTATTGGGGAAAAAAACGTGGCCGACAGACACTGAAAGATGGCCCACCTCGCGCGGGGGTCTTGTAGTTCTCTGACGGTTCGCTGGGCCGCCCCGTGCCCACGTCGTTGACCCCGGACACGCGGAAGCGGTAGTCGGCGTGGCCTTGAAGCTTCAGCACGGCCGACGTGTGGCTGCCGGGGACCCGCTGCGCCGGGCGCCAGATGCCCGGCTCGCGCTGGATCTCCTCGAACTCGATAACGAACTCTGCGGACAGGGGAAAAAAACGGGTTAATAGCGACAATTCCCATGCTGCCCCTCTCCTGCTCTGCACACGGCTATCGTTAAGAAGCCCCGTGGCTTAGCTATGCAGATAAGTCCCATTGACCCCTAGCACCATGAGTAATGAAGCATGTCTACGGGCAGTGTGCCCATGCGGCTACACAACAGTCTCAAATTAATCATAACTGGGCTGTCTTCTGCGCTGGACCCTGCTGCTGAGGTGCAGCAGAAATGAGAGAAAAAAATGGCCGCCCCAAGACTCGAGGAAGGCTCCAATTACCGGTGGTGGAGCTGTTGTGGTCGTCCCCCGGGATCCATTTGAGCTTCACACTCTTTTCGCTGCGTTCGGACAACATCAGGTCCTCCGGTGCATCGGGGACATCTGGGGGGGAAAAAACAGGGCTTTGATAGATACACAGACAACACATAAGCCTCCTGGGCAGGCCATGCAGCCACGGACAGCCTCAGAGCTCAGCACACACACACACACACACACACACACACACACACACACACACACACACACACACACACACACACACACACACAGACTCAGCTCTGAGTCAGAGGCCTCACGGATTATTTTCTCCTTGGTCCAGCCTGGTCCATAACCAGGAAGGAGTTGGTGACACCAGGAATGAACACAAAGAGGAAGGAGTTGGCGACATCAGGAATGAAGACACAAAATAATGAACAAATTCATAAAACAGACATGAAGCTAGGATATAAATATAAATTGTTTACAATTTCACACACTATAATTGATGTATGCTTTATAGAACAGGCAAAGTATGGTCTTATTCAAGCATATTACTAATGTGATAGACCTTCCAGCAATTTTGTATTTCATTCCAATAAACGTCTGTGTACGGCAGAACAATATTACCCAACCCAAGCCGTGGTTGCGTAATGCTTGAGTACCTTGAAAGGATCTTGGATTACTGTGTCCATATGGCTGGTTATCCTGCCAGTTATTGTGGTTGGGTTTTGAAAGTTAGAGTAGCACATAAAAACAAAGTGCTTTTCCTCTATAAAACTGTGTGTGTGTGTGTGTGTGTGTGTGTGTGTGTGTGTGTGTGTGTGTGTGTGTGTGTGCAATGCCAGAAGTGAACATGTCAGAGACACCCACTCACCCAGAACGATCAGATGTGCAGACGCAATATCTTGGTCCACTGGGCTTCGGACCACACATGAGTATCTTCCCTGGTCAGAGTGGCTTACGTTGGCAATCTGGAGGACCCCGTCATCCACCAAATAGCTGTTGGTGCAGGGACACAGCCACACATTGATTGATTGAGTCTCGCGAGACAGAGACCTTTAAAGCATCTTGACCGAATAAAAATCAAGGCAGTGTTTTACTGTACCCCATATCCTCAGTGTCGTTGAATGCTATCAGCATGCCGTCTTTCAGCCAGAAGATCTCCATGACGTGGTTGAAGGAGGGGTCGAACTCTGCCTGACATGCAAACTGGGCTGTGGTCCCAATCAGGATGCGCAGATCCAGAGGTGGGTCCTGTATTCTAGTGGGATCTGGAATACAAGGAGTAGGTCAGATTAGAGTCTTCAGATTATGCTCACTGTCTGCAAGGTTCTACGTGTAGGATTTTCTGTTTAAAACGTTCAAAAATCAACTTAGAAATAGCAAGATATAACCACTTTTCTGCAATGCTAAAAATGCCTATGCTCTGTGTTGTCCTGATCTAATCCACGACAATTTACATGCTAACCAGCTTTGTCTTGGTCAGCTTAGTTTGCTACCTCAAGATTAGCTGAATCAAATACAGGCAAGCCAATGGAAGAGTGTGTTTAACTGATGCCATGGTGCACAACTTCATAGCCCTTGTAAATGACAAAATGCACTGTCTATTAGTCAGCAAGCACCTTTTATATCCAGGACAGCGGTGATGGCATTTGTGCCCTCCACATTTTTGGCGATGCATGAATACTCTCCCATTTCCTCTTCCTGTACCATGGAGATTTCCAGAGAACCGTTGTCATGAAGGTGAAACCTTGGCCCTTGCAAAAAGTCTGCACTGTCTTCTTTGCTCCTACACATGAAAAGAACACAGTTAAATATATTAGACACATAGAATAATAAACACATTCTGTGCAAGTGGTTGAGGTGAAATAAAAGACAGAGAGAACCCATCCAATGCCCAATATTAGATTCGTACCACAAACAATAGCTAATTTAGCTTACACACCTAATGAGGACCATAACACCACCTGGACTGGTGCTTTACTGCACCCTAATGGACACGATTGGTGTTAATATTATCTGATGGCAATACTGAGACTGTACTGTATGTCAAAATAACCAAACATTACATGTGTCCTCTTGGTTATCGTTATGGATTGGGTGCAAATGAGTTGTTGGCAGGTGGTGGATGGTGGTGGTGTCCTACCAGGTGATGCTGGGGGGTGGCGAGGCGAAGGTCTTGCAGTGGAGGACCACACTCTTCCCCTGCACCGCCAGGTACTGCAGGCCGTCCTCCGTCACAATCACTGGTGGCAGGTCTGCATGCAGAGGCAATCAAAGCACAACCGGAAAAAAAAAAACAACAAAAAAAAAAACATGTGAGGGACGAGAAGAGTGTGTGTGTGTGTGTGTCAGTGTGTGTGTGTGTGTGTGTGTTTTGTGCAATTTCAACCTGATTCACTGTGCGGGACAGCAGGCACACATTGGAATGGCGAATGCAGTATTCATTGGGAGAGCCACCCTGGGCCTGTCAGGGGCTTTCTCCCATATCTGCCTGCAGCAGGAGCGGCTGTGCTTCTAAAGACGCCTCAGACAGTGTGAAAGCAGCTGGACTGCAAATAGACTCCCTGGCAGTTTATTGAGAAACCAAATGGAGACCAGTCATTCTCTCTGTCTCCCTCTCTCTTTTTTAGCCTTATCTCCCTCTCTCTGTCTCGGTCACTCTCTTTCTACCTCTCTTTATCTCTCTCTTTATCACTCTCTCTCTTTCTCTCTCCATCTCTCTGTCTCTGTCTCTTTATATTATCAGATGAAAGTGGCACATGGTCCACTTACTGGAGCTGAATCAGAGTGGGGAAGACACATGTGTTAGCATATAAAAGAGCTTGCCTCCTCTCCGAGAGACCCTCGGGGTGTGTGTGTGTGTGTGTGTGTGTGTGTGTGGGGGGGGGGGGGGGGGGGGGGGGGTGTTATAGGAAGGCACGTGGGAGACCTCAGCCTCTCGCCCCAATCTTCTCCTTCAGTGGCCGTGGCCGCAAAATAAGCAAAGGGCAGCTCTTCCTCTCAGAACACACACACACACACACACACACACACACACACACACACACACACACACACGCACACACACACACACACACACACACACATACGCACAGACAAACATATTCTCCTGCCATATCACCCGTACCTCAGCCTTCCATCTGTCAAGTAACAAAGGAGCAGATGCTTCCAAAAGCAACCGTGTATTGTATTCTCTCCAGGTCTGTTTTTCTGGTGTGGTGGTGTGCTTGTTTGCTTGTATATCTTTTACTCTCTCTCTCTCTTTCCACACTTCTCTACGTTTCTTATCATTATTTCATGTCGGGCATAGAACACCGTGCTGAGAAACAGCTGTGAGCATGGGCAGAGATGGTCTCAGAGAGAAGGGCCGAATCGTGTGAGGTCAGACATGTTTGGCAGTGCGCCCACTCAAGGGTCATCTCCAAAAGCCAGAGAGCTCTACAGCGGGCACCTACTCATGATCATGATGTTGGCGTTGGCCAGAATGACGCCGTGCACCTACTCATGATCATGATGTTGGCGTTGGTCAGAGAGCGCTACAGCGTGCACCTACTCATGATCATGATGTTTGCGTTGGTCAGAGAGCGCTACAGCGTGCACCTACTCATGATCATGATGTTGGCGTTGGTCAGAGAGCTCTACAGCGGGCACCTACTCATGATCATGATGTTGGCGTTGGTCAGAGAGCTCTACAGCGGGCACCTACTCATGATCATGATGTTGGCGTTGGTCAGAGAGCTCTACAGCGGGCACCTACTCATGATCATGATGTTGGCGTTGGTCAGGATGACTCCATGCTTGTTGGAGGCTTCGCACTGATAGACGGCGCTGTCGCTGGAACTGGCTCTCTGTAGGATGATCTTGTCATCAAACACCTTCCTGTTGACGGCCGGCACGTCTGGGGAGGAAAGCAGAGCCGTCGGTCAGTGCCACGGGAGGGTGGACGGTGGGGATGTGACATTTTCTATTGTCCTCATGACAAGAATTTGTCATATTCCAACATGGATGCTATACAGATGCTTAATACTTGACCAATGGCTGTAACCCTATTACTTCAACCTACGGTATTCTTGCACTGATATAGTTTTTTATATTACTTTGTCTGCATTATTCTCTTATATGTCCATATTTATATTATGCTGGTCTCTAGACTTTATTCTTGCACTGTTGCACTTTTGGACTTATTATTTGCACCATCACCATGACACCCACTCTCATAGAGCACCTTACCATGCATACAGAATCACAGGTCCTTGCTCTGTCACTGCAAGTGCCTCATGCTTAATCATCCTTATGTGGATATTTGATTTAGTTTTATTTAGTATACTTAGTATTTTTTGTGTGATGTCTGTATGCTACTGAGACCTTGAATTTCCCCTTGGGGATCAATAAAGTATCTATCTATCTATCTACTGTATCTATCTACAGTAGTTGATGACATGTTTACATGTGCTCCTGAAACATGGGCATCTCACATGGACCGTGGAATGAGAACAAGCATGGTGGAGGGCAGAGGTCAAACTGAGGGTGAGGATGAAGAGGTTATGAGGTCAGTTTTACGTATTTCCATAGCTCTCAAAAAATGTAAGCTTATGTGACTTGTGACCCAGAGGATAGTGTTGAATAGTACTATTTTCCATGCTGTCGTTTATATTGTTATTAATGAACATTACCACTAAGCATCGTGCTACAGTTTTAGGTCTAGAACACCCTTCCCTAGACTGCTGTGCTGTGGCACTGGGTGCGGATGTACGTGGACGAGCTGCGGCAGTACCTTTCAGCGGAAGGCCGTTGACCCTCCAGGACACCGTGGGCCTGGGGTTGCCGGTGGCGGAGCACTTGATGACCACAGTGGAGCCGATCATGTTCAGCTGACTCTCAGGCTTGGCCACCCACTGAGGGGGCTCTGGGAGATGAGGAGAATTGAAAATGAGGTGTGTTCAATTGAATACAAGTCACACCAGTAAACATACTCCTCAATAAGAGCAAGCATAGGAATATGTGTGAAACATGGACAAGGTACTATGTAAGGACCATTACTATGACCACAACTATACATAGAATCCTCAGCAAAACACTGGCTAAGATGGTGGTCATAAATGTTTGATAAACAAGAATGATAAAACATTCCTTCGGGATCAATAAAGTATCTCTATCTATCTATTTGTAGTAAATAGTATAAGACATTCACTGACATACACACAATAAATAGAACAATAGAATGTTCTGCACTAAACCACAGTAAGCTGGAAGCAGTAAGTAAGTAGTAACAGTAAATATCTCCACATTTCATATACTGTACACACACGTGTTTCCTGTACTGTACACAGCATGACTATGCACTACAGAAACAGACTGAGTGACCCTGAGTGAAAGTGAGTCGGTCAGCGAGCTCTGAGGACCCTCACCCTCCACGATGGCATGGAAGGAATGTGCGACTTCGCCGTGGGAGTTCTTGGCCTTGCACTTGTACTGGCCCTCGTCCTCCTGCTGCACCTGGGGGATCCTCAGAACCTTCCCGTGATTCTCCACAATGGCCCGGTCAGGAAGCCCATGGCCCACTTTGAACCACTCCACCTTTGGGGTAGGGCTTGAGACCACGGCAGGGAGGGGAAGACAATGTTGGTGTGGAGAGAGAGGGAGTGAGATTCCCCTGTGCTTGCATCCAGCCCGCATTGTGGCAATACTAACAAATATGACTTTTCAATACATGAAAAAGCTTGTTTAGATTTAACACATTGCTGAGACATTATATCCAATACTAAAACTCAGTTAAATGTAAATAAGTAATGTCTGACTTAAATCCATGAGAAAATAATATAAAATAAAGGCAATATGTTATTATTACTCATTACTGGTATTATTAATAATTTATAACAGTTAGACAGTCTGTTATATCACAAATCTTATTCATATGTGTAAGTGATAGATAACTATACTTACAATCCTGCAGCAATGCACTCTAGCAACAGTTCCTCTCCCTTGACTAGATATGTGTATGTTCGGTCACCAGAGGGCGCCAGAAGACTGGGTTTACTCTTCAGAATGAAATTGGCTGCCAAGGAAAACAGGCACGGTGAGAAGGGAATGTCTGATATTACAGTAACATGCTTTTAATTCCACATGCTATCAGATGCAAGTCAAAATTTCCTATCCTAGCCACATCATCAACTGAGAATGAACAAGGTCCAAGAGAAAAACATGATTGAAAAAAAAAAAACATACAATAAAATGCATTTTCATATTATCTTATTTCATATTTAATAATATTTTGCACCAAATAATATTATCTTAAATAAGTCTTAAATAACTCAAACTTGTGGACAGATAGACCTTGTGAATTATCGGTTGACAACATGAAAGTGCCTAAACAGAAATGGCCTGAAAGCATTTTTTTCCTGTATGGGAACAAATTACCCCCTTTTCTAAGAAAATAATTGTATGTTTAATGGAAAGTAATTTTGTTTTCCTACGAATAGCACTTACCACGACTGCTATCTGACGCTGAGTCCCCCACTAACCCAGCTGAAATGGAGAGATGAGGAGGAGACATGGAGATGTGCAAATTAACCAAAGGGGAAAAAACAAGGTACTTCATGGGGGGAAAATATAAATGTTGATAATGACCACAAATGGCAGACACAAAGCACAACACAACGAGAAGAAAAAGGCAATGTCTGTGACTGCTCCCTGAGAAATGATCACTCACAGGTGGCATTATCAAACGGCCTGCGTGAGTGAGCACCATTTCTTTATCAAATTCCTTTGCTGAAGGTCAACAAGCACTTGAGAAATAAAAAGGTTGTGGAGACAGGTACAAGCACACACACAAATGCACACACACACACACACACACACACACACACACACACACACACACACACACAAAGACACAAACACACACACACACACACACACACACACACACACACACACACACACACACACATACACACACACACACACACACACACACACACATAAACACACAATTTGTAAAAGCATGTGGAGATTTAATCTCTCTGTCTCTCCTATCTGCCATGGCTTAGATTACAGCTGTACAATTTCACCCCCTGTGACTACGTTCTGTCATCTTCACAGTCTACAAGTGGAATGTTTAAAATGAACTTTGGAATGTGATGTCATCTGAGCAAGTGAAAACTAAGGACTACTGCATGTGTCTGCGGTAGAATCAGAAAATCTAGCGCAGAAATCAAAATCTGTTCTTTTAGTTTGCTGTTCGGTTGTAGTAATAACTGCTGCCCAATAAAAAGTCAGATCAGAAAGTGGCAAAGTGCTGCCAGACATACTGCTTTTCACCACCAGGGACATGGCGGTTTTCTGCACGATGGTCCTGATCCTGGTGAAGGAGGCGAAGCAACAGTAGTCCCTACGGCTGTCCTTCTGCTGGGCGTTGGCGAAGTACAGGTCTCCATTCAGGCCCATAGTGACCCTCTCATCCTGTTCAATGTGCTGGAGACCTGCAGGGATATACAACAGACAATGCATGGGATCCCCTATGAAACAAGCATCTAATATGCTCATGCATTCTTCAACAATTACACACTATTAACTGTTGTAATGACATTGTAGTCCTACATCAAGAGAAAAAGCACAATGGAACTTGTTGAAGCTGCAATAATGCATGGCATGCCAAAAAGGCATGATTAAGAGTGATCCAGATGCAGTTCTTTAGTTTATACACACTGACAAAATGATCATCAATAACGACTCCGAGCAGCGCTTATGTCAAACACATCCAGTGTAAACACTGTAAACAAATCCATCCATCCGACACCAATATGCTAATGTTGGCATTTCACTGGCAGTTTTCCATCCCACTCCTCCACTGCACTACATCCATCTCCGTGTGGCTAGCTGGACTTGGACAAGTGCGCTGGGGCTCTCTCACTCACCCATTGTCATCCAGTAGATTTGCAAAGGGGGGATCCCTTTGGGAGGGTCGCATTTCAAAATGACCGGCTGACCCTCCTCCACCACGATGGGATCGATTTTCTCTTTTGGGAACTTCGGCACATCTTAAATGAAACAAAGAGAAAGAGCGATAGAGGGAAAGAAAGAGAGGCAGACAGAGAGAAAGAGAGAGAAGGGGGTAGGGATGTAACAGTCACTACTTGTTAAATCACTTCCATCCTGCAGGTGGCAGTCAGGAATAATATTCACATGGGCTCTTTTAAATCAGCCCTGATTTACACTCCCCTCCACAGCGGTGCCGTACAGGGGAATCGCTTTCCAGCACGAGGCACGGGGGGAATAGCATAAGAGACGCCATCACTGTTGTTACACTGTCGCAACAAACGGGGTTGAGTGATTGAGGGTTGGCTGGGGCTTGACACAGTTACCTTTGAGGCCGAGCCATCTTTGAGGATTTATGTGGTTTGCTCGCGAGCGAAATGAAAAATGTGCCTGGGGAAATGAAGGGGAGAGGCACTTTCTCAGTCCTTTCTCTATCAGGCCCGGAGGCCCTAAAGGCCCACAGTGGAGGGCTTCGGCTGGGAAGAGGGCCGGGGTCTGTTGGTGCTGTGAGTGGGGGTGGGAGTTGAGTGATTTGCTCTGTCTGTGTGGCTGGCTAACACAGCGGACAACCCACAGGGGACTACGTGCGTTCAGGTTATTGAATTCCGGGTCCCCGTATCATGCTAAGGGAACAAAGTTTAGAGTCGTGGAGTCGGAGATACTCACGGGGCACAACAAACTCGATCTCCTCAGATATCGCCGTGCCCATTTTGTTTGAAGCGTAGCAACGGTAGTTGCCCTGGAACTCGGTGAGATTCCCGCTGTTGGGGATGACAAAAGTCCCCGAACCATCCTCGGCGAGCAGTCGGGGGTCTTGGAAGGGATCGAACACCTGCCCGTTTTTCTTCCATTCGAACCTACGGAGACAAAGCCACATCGTCACCTGCCATGGCCTTACGTGTCACTGAGCTGCCATCAAAGAGCATGCGGTGCATTGACTGTAGCGCCACGCATCACTGGCACTGATACTATTAAAAAAGCTTCCCAAATCAAACGTCGTCAGAAAGCTTTGAACAGGCACTTTGAAATGCCAAAGACGTACTGATGTTGTTTTGGCTGGCCTCCTAATGAGCTCTCATCTCCCACTCTATCTAGTGTGTGTGTGTGTGCATGTGTGTGTGTGTGTGTGTGTGTGTGTGTGTGTGTGTGTGTGTGTGTGTGTGTGTGTGTGTTTTGTGCATGTGGCTGTGTGTGTGTTTGTGTTTGTGCATGTGTGCATGTGTGTGTGCGTGTGTGCGTGTTAACTAGTTACTTACACAGGCTCTGGGTTGCCTTTGGCTTCGCACTTCATGGAGTAACTCTCATCGAAGGGGAAGGCGATCATGGTGCTCGGGGACTGAGCTGTGATGGTGGGCAGCTGTTCAACTGCAGAAGGCACAGGCACAGGCACAGGCATCCACAGTTAACACAAGACGTTTATGATATGATTGCTGGGATAGGCTGTACTGTGGGCTGCAGTGTAAGTGTATATGGGTATCCTACACAACATCAATACTTGGAGTTAATTATGATGCTGAAATGGCTTAAAAGTGCATGCTAGTGTATGATGCCCTTGTAGCATGACTAATGTCAAACAAATAGTTTCAGTTTCATGTCCTTTTTAACACAAATCTATAATGCGTCTCTAGATCAGTGGCACCAAGTCATTAAAAACGACTTTCATCGTTTTGCGGATGAAAGTTGCCAGATGAAGAGCTAACACATTTCCCAATTAAACACCAATTTGTATCCTACGCTCCAGTTAATAACATGTTTTGATGCGAAAACTTTTTGAAGATGGTAAAATATGAAATGTTTAGCTCTGAGTGATGAATTGCAAAGAAGCACAATATTGCAGGTATGGGTGTGTCCAGTTGGTAGGATATTAGACAGGCCCTGGTATTAGAGATGAATAATGACCATGTGTATGAAATGCAGCATCTATCATGTCGGCTAGAAAAGAGTAGAGCAGGATTTGAGCATCCACTTAACCAGTCCAGTGCACTATATAATGAACAGATAACAGTGATTACTCACTATAAAGTGCACTATGTAGTAAACATGAGCATCTAGAAGTATATGGTCACATGACATAACTACGGTGGAGGAGGGAGAACCACAAACTTACTGTTCATGCGACTTAAAACTAGGTGATCCAGTGCAGCAAGGGAGACAAACAAAACATACAGCTAGTTTTACAAATCATTTTTTCCATCGCAGCAAATTCTTCCTGATGCATGAAATAGGTTCAGAATAGTGTCTTTGAACAGTAGTTTGTTTCAGCAATGACTTGTATTCGTTCAGAAGGGTTACGGGATTAGAATTTTAAAATATCTTGTATTTTTTCGTGCCTCTTCACTTAGAACTGAAGCCCCAAAGATATACTCTGAATAATTTAAGACAAGTAAAACTTGAATCTGGTTTCCACAGCAACAGTCAGCTTGCGTAGTAAAGACTGCCTGCTGGGAGTATGTTTGAATGCAAAAACACAGCTTTTCATTCATATCTCATCTATTTCCTTGCTTTGTCCATATGATATTGAACAAGACCAAAACATGTATTAGAAGTTTCTCATCTATAGCAAAAAGGAAATCACCATCAAGCATGTTATTGTGAACACAAATAAATACTTTTCTTCTTTTTAAAGAAAGTAGTAAACTGATTGGACTTTTAATATGAAGTGTAATGAATTATTAAAAACATAAACTTAGTGAATTCCACATTCAGGATCATAACACCGCAGGATCATAACACCGCAAGATCATAATACCGCAGTTATAACTTTGCTCTAGGTAACTAACACATTGAACAAATGCTACATTTAATTACAGCCCTGAGTATAACACTAGACCAAATAATGAACGCAAATAATAATAAATCATCCCTGAAGAGCGTGGCTAAGTTGTAGGTATTACTGTGATGAAAGATGGCTGCTTACCCTCCAGTGGGATATCCAGAGTACCGGAGCCAGGTGTCCCACTGAGACAGAGGACCACGCCCAGGAAGAGGGCCACGCCCGGCCTGCCCAACCGCCTCATGCTTCCACAGACACACACACACATACACACACTTACACACACAAACACACAGGCCCACGCGGTGCTGTCTCGGAGTACAGGGAAGGAGCAAGTGGAACGTAGCTCTCCGCCAAAGCCTCAGTTCATCTCACTCTGTGCCATGCACGACGCCCAGGACCTGCCAGAGAACACAGACAAGGAGCACAGACGTTACACCTCCCACACCCATATTCAGTGCTGTGAGCATGCTTATACTCACACATACATACTGTACATACTGTACACACACTCATACATACATACATACATACATACATACATACACACGCACAAATACTAGGTCACAAACAAACTTTCACACACATTCATAAGCATTGACAAATACACACACACACACGCACGCACGCACGCACGCACACACACACACACACACACACACACAAAAACACTAGATCACAAACAAACTTTGTACACACACATACACATTCACAAGCATTGACACACAGACACACAGACACACACACACACACACACACACACACACACACACACACACACACATACAGACACAAAAACGTGTTGGGAGATGAGCATCTGTAGAGACATGTCTGTTGTTTTTGAAAAATATGCATCTCTGAAAACAACTATCTACATATTAAAGTATTCTAACACCACGTCCCAAGAGATATACAGTACAATGTATTTGTGTTTTTTGTTGGTGCGCTCTTTCCCCCCCCCCCATAAAACACAAAGCCACAGAGAGACAAATAAATAAAATAAAAATAAATAAATAAATAAATGAGCCCAGCTTGGGGACCCCCTGTGGTTTTTTCCGTGGATGCACGGCAGATGTTTTAGACGGAGTCTGAAATTCTGAATTCATCCCATTACAGCAGTGGCAGATTTGAGTGGAGGAGAGAGGGGCTGCCTGCCTGCCTTGCTGCCTGCCTTGCTGCCGCCTCTGTGGGCGCTCACACGCGCGGAGAGGCTTCCCTTTGCTCACGAGCTGCTAAACTGCGTCTGTTTGCTGCTCGGTGAACATGCACCGTGAGTCACGCAGACACAGCTGACTGCGTCTGACTGCTCCAGTTTGAGCACATTCCCCCAATTAAACAACAACAACGACAAAAAACAAAAAAGAATTTGTTGTGTTTGTTTACCTCTTTTTCACTTTGTGACACGCATTTGTGCAGTGAGCACTCAGCACAGTCTATGCGGTACAACAAACAGGTTACTGACTTTCGTCTCTTACTGTAGTTGTTTCTTTGTGTCTATGTCACTTTCTGATTTGCTTCATTGACTACACCCCCCACAATCCCTCACACTGTCAGACCTAGGACATGAGACATGGCCCACAGTGAGGACCATCTGAGGAGAGTGCAGACCACAGAGATCAGAGTGGACTTCCCTATCCCCAGCCAGGTCGCGATCCGTGTCAAACAAGGAAAAGAAAACTAATCAGCCAGTGATGACCTCCATGGTGTGCCGTGTTCGATGCTCAATAGATCCATAACTATTAAATAATTAACAGGCACAGGATTCCTTACTGAACTCACGACTACCCACAGCCATAGGACTCACAGATGGATGGATGGATGGATTGATGGATGGATAGATACAGTGGCTTGCATTGAAGTACTGAACCCCCCTGTAAATCATCACTGAGACTGTTTTCTACACATATTTGCCCAATCAGTGTCTGCTACAGTAAAATGAAACCTCTATGTATTACAGAAATACTTGGAAAAGGACCCCTTTGGTGTAAAACCTTAATTCATTAGAAGTGAGACAGTAAAAGCTTAGCTTTGTACATTATTCTGTAGTGTTTTGCCAAGTTGAATTCATTCTAAATTTGTCCCTTTACCGCTTTTAAGCGGCTCCAGCCTTATGGGTAGTTCCTCTATTTATGGCCAAAACCTCTCTCAAGCCTTTTTTTTCTTTACATCCGACTAAAACAAGTTTTTTGTGATGTTGTGTGAAACATATCTCTATTCATTGTCATTGTCGCTCATCACACTGCCGCATTGTGTTTTACTGTTACAGTTCTTAGTCGCTTTGGTGCTTTTCTCAGATCAGAATGAAAATTCTCATAACTATTAGTTCAACCTCCACAACATTTAGTTATTTGTGCACATCATAGTAGCAATTTCTCCTTCCTCTGAACAAATTGCAAATGCCTTTGGACATGTTTCAGTTGCTTTGTCAAGTCAGTCAAAATGAACTATACTTATGGATGCTGAATAGTTGTTCCCAATAAAACTGATAGTCTTCATTGCTTGTCATTACATACAAAATTGGTGAACTAGTTATCAAATTCTGTGTTCAAATTCAATGTTAGATAGATAGATAGATAGATAGATAGATAGATAGATAGATAGATAGATAGATAGATGTTGTATACATCCTGATGGAAATGTAGAAGTTCCCCACCAAGACAGGGGTGGATTGTCAGGCGACAATGCTCCCACTACTCCACGCCCACAGCTCTGTACATACACAGTATGAGTGTCACTTATAGCCACGCTACTTGCTTTGCTTCTGACGCAGACACAGGAGCATGACAGTGCTGAGCTCAACACGAGGGAGGCACCCAGGGGAGAGAGAGCTCTGTGACATCTCCATAGCAAGCGGTCATTATCGGAGCTCTGGCACGGCCACTGCCCCGGCTCATTAGGGCGTCCTCATCAGGCCATACACCCGCAATCTGCTCAAAACACATGCAGTACAGTAGAGCCCTGCAGAACACTTCATCTCCACAGATAACGATCATATGTGCTTAACAACAGGGAGAGATGGAGGAAGACAGAGAGAGAGAGAGAGAGAAAGAGAAGAGTGGAGCAGAAGAAATACTCTATGCCCTGCGCACGTGTAATTGCAGAATGTAAATATAAATGTAAATCAGGTTTCTATCAGGTATACAAGGAATTTGGTCTCTGCATTTATCCCATCTGTGAATACAGGTACTGTAGGTGAACACACAGTGAGGTGAAGCACACTAACCCGGAGCAGTGAGCTGCCTGCTACAGCGGTGCTCAGGGGAGCAGTGAGGGGTTACGTGCCTTGCTCAAGGGCACTTCAGCCATTCCTAGTGGTCGGGGATCGAACCGGCAACCCTCCGGTTCCAAGCCCAAAGCCCCAACCAGTAGGCCACGACTGCCCACAAAAAGAATACACATAAAGTGGACAACATTCGCTATTATACTTCACGTCTTTTTCTTCTTCTCTAGACACAAGACTGTAGACATTATTGTAACTGTTAAGAGAATAACAAGTCTATTTTGTTTCATTTTCCATGTGGACACTGAACAGCAGTTCCAATTAGCAGGACCAGGAGGCGATTTGAGGGCAGAGGAGTCTCCCAGTGTTAAGCTCTTTACTGGGACATGGGCAGGAGGAGGGAAGTGTGCTTGCAACCCCCAGCAGCATCCCGCAACAGCTGACTCCTAACTGGTTTCTCTTTCCACTCATACACAGTGTGTGTGAGTGTGTGTGCACCACATGCCCTATGTGTGTGTATGTTTGTGCATGTGTGTGTGTGCAGGTGTGCGTGTGTGTGTTTAAGTGAAGGTGTGTGTATGTGTGTGTTTAAGTGAATGTGTGTGTGTGTGTGTGTGTGTGTGTGTGTAAGGGCTCATCACCTCTTAATCTCCCCCCGTTTTCAGTTAACTAATCCAATAGCAAGCCACAGGGGTCAAACAGCGAGTTCGTGGCAAGCGATTGAATAATTGAACAGTGTGTGAACGAGTCAATCTCCACTCGTCCGCCTCTGTAGCGCCTCTGTGTTCTGATGTGCCCTGGCGTCTCCACGGGCTGCTTCCCCCCGATGGCTCTCCCAGTAATTGCATTAACTCTGTCTAGGGCCTTGTGTGACTCAGGACTGCCTGTGCTGACCCTGCTGATGACCTCCCCGATGACACACACACACACACACACACACACACACACACACACACACACACACACACACACACCCACACCCACACACACATATGGACGGATGTGTGTAATATCCACCCATCCCCTCCACCCACACACCCACCCCATCACTGTCCCTCCCTCCCCGGTCTTAATCACTGAGCGCCCCCAGCATGTCCTCGGAGCTTCGCATGCCTCTAGCCTGATCCCTGGATGTGTGGCGCTGCCTCAGGCACTACCACTTGCTGCCCTTCCCCTTTTCCCACGGACGGCCTCTGCTGCTGCTGCTGCTGCTGCTGCTGCTGCTGGTGGTGGTGGTGCAGTGGTGTGCAGGTCCAAACCAAGACGTGGCTGTTGGGTTGTGCTGCCGTAATTGGATTCCACTGGGCCGCACTGCTGGAGGCCTTGGCGTGATCGAGTGGCTGGTTGATACGATTTACACTCCCCCACTCCCCACCACACCCAAATCCCCCCCCCCCCCCCCCCCACACACACACACCACCCTGGAAGACAATACCTGTTTGTTACCTAATTGTGTTGGCTTTTAGCCCTCCATTGACATAAAGCTACTCAGACGGATTACCCCCACCCAATCACCACCCACCACCCACCACTAACCAGCAGCAGCACCACCGACTTGATCGCTCGCCATCAGATTTAATTTGCTTGTCCCCCTATTGTTGAGCATTTAGCTGCAGCGCAACTCGGCCATCTGGCTAGTGTGGCTATAGGGCTGAGTCTGGTCTGGGTGGAGGCAGCGAGACACGTCTCCCTCAGCTTCACACACACACACACACACACACACACACACACACACACAAACCCATTAGAGGCCCCTTCGTGAGGGCCCCCAGGCCTCAGTGGCATTAAGCCTGCAGGCTACCTCTTAACCACCCCTCACCCTTGTTGCCCTCGGCTACAATCTCCTCAGTCAGACACACACCAAACCAAGCCAGCAGGACGCTAAAAGCTAAAAGCCGCTCGCCAACAGAAGGCCCTGCTGACCTCTGACCCCCAGGCGTTGTGGAGGAACTGATACGGGGAGACGGGGGCTGGCGGAATTTGGAAGCGTGACGGTGACTGGTCATCAGTCAGCGCTGGCAGGCGGTGATGATGGCCACGATCCTTTCCCTCTCGCTCTGTTTTCTCTCCTTCACCCTCGATCTCGCTCTCTCGTTTTCTCTCCTTCACCCTCGCTCTCGCTCTCGGTCTGATTGATAGAGATGTAACTTCCCTCCACCACCACCACCACCGCACCACCCCCTGCACCAACTCTCACCCACCCACCTAGCTCGCTGTGGAAACTCATTTAGCATTTCTGAATGGGCGCGCGGATGTGCAGAAATGGATTAGAGTGACGGGGAAGGCGGGCGCGTCGTGACGGCTACACATGAGCCGCCTGCTGTTCCGTTTGATTGAGGATCCTCCCTGCCGCCACCACCAGCACCACCACCAGCACCACCCTCCACCCCCCAACCCCCCCCATCTCACAATGCCCATGTCCCGGCTTCTCCCAGAAGACGCCCAATACACTTCCTGCTCATCGGGGGACCTGGCTGGCTCCGTTCTCTTTGTTTTCATGCCTGTTAGCGTGCACTTCACTCTCCCGTCCCCAGCCGAAGGGACAGGCCTTCAGACGGGCTTTCCGATCTCCCTCTGACCACAGTGCAGTCATGGAAAGGGCAGACACTTTTTTCTTTCTGCTAAAGCAGAGCTATACAGTATCTTTGCCTGCTTGCCATGCTTAGTGATTCTGAATGTACTACGTACTACTTCTATCACAAATCTAATGCTGAGGCATTGGAAGCTGTGTGCGTATGTCTATGTGTGTGTGCTAGTGTGTGTGTGTGTGTGTGTGTGTGTGTGTGTGTGTGTGTGTGTGCGCGCGTGCTCGTGCTGTAGTTTTATATGAAAGCCTATAATGAGATTAAGTCCATTCCCATCTTGTTGGGGGTGGATTAAGATACTGTGCTCAGTGAAGAGCCTCCACTGAAAGAGTGCAGATTCCACTGAAACTCACACACTGCAGATAATACTCAAACACTGATTCAGATTTAATCGCCATGAGACATAATTAAAGAATTAGTGGGATTATTAAGATTAAGAAGCAATTAAGGATCTCCTCTCTTAATGAAGTAGGGTTAACACTAAATCATTTTAGTGATTAAATTGATTTATTCTGCTTTCTTGCACATGTTCAACATTACAAGTTAACATAAAGACTTGTTTTAAGATAAGCTGTTCAATTGCATGCTGTTATTCAAAACAATGCACACAGGTAAACATTATAAAGATTTATGCCTTTTAAGCATTTATACGTAGATACGCTACATACTCAGGATGCACCAGGATTTCCAACAAAACTTAACAAAACATTTTAAAAATAAAAAACGATGTGTGTGTGTGTGTGTGTGTGTGTGTGTGTGTGTGTTTGCAATACACTCCTAACAGCCCTGTTGTCTTCTGATCTCAAGGTACAAGTTCCCCCTAACAAGTGGCTGTAAAACTGGAGGCAGTCCTCAGTGCACTGTCTAGCGCTAGCAAAAATCTCCTTCATTCATTATTAAAGCGTCTGCTGTCCTGGCAAAACAGAAACAAGTCTCCTTAATGAGATTAGGAAGTCAAAGCGATAATAAATAATAACCCTGTCTAATTGAAATTTGGCTCCGATACACACCACTACTGCATGCATGATGCCGGTGAGAGTGCAGCTCAATTACATCTCCATTAATATTTCAGAGGCTGCTAGCAGGTGGGGAGGACATGGGGCTTCGGGTGAAGTGGGATGGGGGGTGGGTGGTTGATGGGGTACGGGTGGGGGGGGGTGGTGGGGGAAGCCTGCAGAGAGGGAGGAGGTTGACTGGGGTGATGTGGAGGAATGGGACCGGAATGCCAGCGGATGCAGACTTTCTCTCTCTCTCTCTCTCTCTCTCTACTGTGAGCAGGCTCAGTAGGGTTCGTGACCTCTACGGGTCCCTGAGCGGGGGTGGGTGTGTGGGTGTGTGTGTGTGTGTGGGGGGGGAGATGACAAACGATCCGGCTGACCTGCCGTGATCCATAGCTGACCGGTGGCTCAGATCTACACATCTCAGACCCAGCGTTCATTACGGCTTTCTCTGTACCCCGTCAAACTTACTGACATTCCTGCACTGCAACCTGTTACAGTGTTTGACAGTGTGATCGATTCATGGCAACTGGTCAATAAGCTATTTCAGAGAGTAAAGGAAGGGTTATGCACTACATTAACACCGGACAAATTTACATTCAAACTGGTTACATATTATATTCCCAAAAAATATATTTTAATGAATGAATACACAACTAAATAAATGTTTTTACAATTAGATTCTCTCAGGGTCAAGTAGCTCATTTTCAGACACCTGCTTTTTCTTAATCTATGCATGCAATCTGCTCAAATAAAGAGAAATGCTTTTGGAGAAGGCTCATTTTTTCTCCTTATAATGAGATGTCTACTACGCTGCTGTGCCATTCTACTTTGAAGGCTTTGTTCATCTTCTTGAAATATGGAAGCCTGCTGCGCGCATTATAGCACAGCAGGATCATAAACTGCCACAAACAAATAAGACTGCTGGCGATTGCAAGCCTTTCACTTCTTCCAGCGCAGTGCATTCCAATCATGGGAAACTTTTTCAGATATTTCTCTTAATTAGCCCTGCCGGGGGCTGAGGATCTGCAGACCATTTCAATTAAGCACAGGAGGATCCTTTCCCCTGAATAAAAGCCCTCAACAATCAGGAAGCACTTAGGGAACCAAACAAGGAACAAGGAACTCCAAAATCACACACATGCCATGCCAAGTCACAGACAGAGCCTGGGAGAGGGAACTGAAAAGATGTCTCAACACGTCATTTAAACTGCCGACAAGAAAAAGAAAAAATATATGTGATTTTTCTCTGTCAGCAAGGTGTGGGACAACCCCCCCCCCCCCCCCCCCCCCCACACACACACACACACACACACACACACTCTCTCTACCGTTTTTTAAAATAACTCTTCTCTCTCTCTTCTCTTTGAAGTCCTGAGTCTCGGAGGAGAGCAGTAATCATATTAGACTGTGATCCTCTCTCTCTCTGTAGCCAGGAGCAGTATGCAATCACATGGAGGACTGCGAGGACAGGGATATTATTGGGTTTTTTTCATGTCAACCGTTACAGCGTGTCCACTCACTGGACGTGACAGACGCTGGCACCATCTCGAGATGAAACTGTGCCGCGGCTGGAATGTGATGGATGACACTCATATCCCAGACCTTGCGTCGCGTGTCCATTGGTCAATCATCAATTGTCCATTGATTTGACCGCAGCGCAACTTTGGATACCCTCAGGCGGCAGCGTTGACGAAATCAGACTTAACCGAAATAAAAAAAAAAGATTTCTAACTTCCCCTTACTACAGGAAGGCCTTTTGCACCGTTAATCTGTCTGAGCACCACCTCCTCCCGTTCCCATTTATGATGGGTGTCGTGTGTAATATGTAATATATTTTGAACTTCCTGCATTCTTGAAGAGCACATCTGGACAGGCTCGGCTCTGTTTGACAGTGGTGTCGGAAACAAGCCCCAGTTCTGTGCTTCCACCATCACTCTCTGATAACAAACCACTTTTTCATCAGGGGACTTCCTCTGGAAGCCTGACAGACATACAGCAGACGACCAAAATCCCAGATTGCGCAAGACATGAACTATGTCTAGATTAGAGACCAAAATATAAGGAATGTACACAGGGTGGCAAAGACAACTGACAGAAAGCAGCTTCATATAGATTGGAACATAATCAATTAGATTTAAAAGCCTTTTAGGTAATCAAATAACACATTAACCCACTTTTGGCAGGCTTTATTCCAGCACAATTCATCACGCGATGCGAAAAGTTATTCCAAACTTTTTTCAGGGGCGATTTCAATGGCTAAGTGACTAGTGAAAAGGAGAGGAAAGAAAATCAAGTCCCATTCTTCATTTTAAACTCAATTCAGAATATTCAGTGGCTCTCTCTCTCTCCCTTTGGACTGGTCTCCCTTCTACGAGACACAGCCTCTAAATCTCGCCTGAAACGCCTCCTGCACGTGCACACAGACACACACACACACACAGACACACACACCACAACAACAATCTCAAGCCCCACCAGATCGGCTGTGTTGCGAACACCGCTAACTGTAAAGCAGCAGGCTGTTAAGTTGACAGGAGAAGAAAACACAGTTGCACTTACAGAACAGGCTCTCATTCTCCCTGCACTGGTCCTGAGTGAGGCGAGGGAGAGGGAAAAAAGTCCCAAATCCCAAAGGAGTGGAGGAGAAAGAGGAGGAGGTGAAAGAGAGAGAGAGAGAGAGAGAAAGAGGAAAACTGAGGGAATCCAGGGGACAGCTCTTAGACGCAGGCTCTCTTACAGTGTGTCCTCTCACATGTGCGTAGGACTGAGTAGGAGGCACGGTAGAGACATATGTTGCCAAAGCTCCCTCTCTCTGTTCCTCTTCCTCTCTCTATCTCTCTCTCCCTCTCTCTGTTCCTCTTCCTCTCTCTATCTCTATCTCCCTCTCTCTCTCTGTTGCTCTCCTCACGCGCTTGGCAGAGAAGCTCATTAAGCCACTGACAATCACTCAGACAAAGCCAGCTCTAAAGGCTATTCACTGGGTGCGTACAAAAGGCAGAGGAAGAGTGGGGGAATGTTGGACTGGCAGACCCCCCCCCCCCTCCCACCCCCACCCCCCCGCGCGTCACCAGCATCCTCTCTGTGCCACTGCCACACCACTTTTTGTGTGTTGTTTGTTGCCTTTAAATGCCAGAGCGCTCTGAATATTGTCGCTACTGTACAGCTACACAGTGCAGATGGAGCCGCTGAGAGAGTCTTAAGAAGGGTCACCGTGGCATGTGGTGTGGGGTTGGCGGGGGGGGGGGGGGGGGGGGGGGTGGCTGAAGTCTTTGGTGGTGAACCACCGGTTTCAGTGAAATCCCCCCTCTGAGTGAGGTGGGGACAATCTGCTTAATTTCTCAAGCTCAAGTCCGGATAGCCTGTAAAATGGCGCTAAAAATAGGCAGCCCACTGCTGCTGCTTCTTATCCGTTTTTTAAAACGTTGGCGTTGATCCTTTTATCTGGGAATTGCAATGCGTGAGCTCAGGGGTCTTTTTGTTTCAATGAAAAGGGACAGTCTAATTACCGGTGAGCAGGCAGTCCGGCTGGTTAAGTGTGCCTGATTAACACCAGTTGGTGTGGGAGGACGCTGGTCCAAAGGGAGGCAGATGGCCTGGGGTACTGGTGTCCATCTTACACTTCGCTACACCGGCCAACAGAACGTCCCAACGGCAGGCAGGGCCAGACACAACAACACCCCACCGCTCACCACTACTAGCACCTGACACAACCTCATATACTCTCTGTTACACACACACACACACACAAGAACATGTACTCTCTCTTTTTTTCTCTCTCTCTCTCACACAAACACACACAGAGGAACATATACTCAAATGCATAAGCATTACACACACACACACACACACACACACACACACACACACACACACACACACACACACACACACACACATACACAAACCACACAGACACACACAAGCATGCACATGAACACACCCACACACACACACATTTAAACAGGCACACACACACAAACAGGGACACATTCTCACAAGCCGGCACACACATGTACACACGCGGGCATACACACACACACACACACACAGACAGACACACACACACCCCAAGGAAAACGACCGAATGACAACCCCCCTAAGCTCATCAAGCCCAGCCAAGCAGTTCTCTGTGGGTCCTGGGGGTGGGGGCGGCGGCGCTGTATGGCGGGTGGGTGGGGATGATGTATGATGTGGACTGGGGTCTGAGACTGGGGCTTTAACTGGGAGGAATGGTTGGGGGAAAATGGAAGCTGGGGGAGGGGAGCAGGACCATGCCTGAATTATGCTGATGTGGGCTCCAACGCTGTAAAAAAAGGCGCTAGACCCAGGCAAAGGCACGGTGTGATAACAGAGCATCGTCCACGTACCACCACACATTTTCACCGTTAATGCAATCCCTTTTGTGCTGACCGAGGAGCTCTTGGATCAACCATCACCGTACTGTAGATTTCCTATCAGTGGATTTGAGGACTTTATACATAATGGGGGCAAGAATTGCCATTAGTTGCAGTGAGTGTTATTGCTTTGGCCGGACAGAGCAGATTATGCACGTCATAAACATTGTAATTAGCTTTCCATCAAAATGAATCCATTAATGCGTGTGCGCAGTTTGGAGGTTATTCATTTCTGCCTCTGTGACCCCGAACCGATTAAAAGTGCATGGGCCCTGCGCTGCGAGAGAGACCACTTTAACTGGGTCAGTCATTTACATGCAGCACTGCAGAGCCCACAGGTTAGCCGGAATGCGCTACGCTAGCCGAATGAGTGCAGGGATAAAACCGCAGTTTTGTATGGAGAACCCTGGAACGCTTTTAACGATCCAAGCAACTTGCCAGAGACTGGGCGGCTATAGCCCAAGTGGTTAGTACCCACACACACACACACACACACACACACACACACACACACACACACACACACACACACACACATTTCCCTCAAAGACCCGGAGCTCTCTGTCTCCTTCTCTCTGTTGCTTTGGAGTGGAAGCAGGATGGACCTGCCCATTATGGCTGGGACAAACAGAGGGAAGCCTTATGAACTTTACACAAACGCTTAGTGCCGCACACAGGAGCCCGGCTGCCCAGGGCGGTCGAGGGGCGATGGGAAGGCAGCACGGCAACGTGCCAGCGGCCGAGAGCTTAGTGTTCACGCACTCAGGCCTAACAAACCTGGCATTGTCCCACTCGCTGCCCGGGAGGGGACAGGGGGGCACGGGGAGGGGGGGGGTGACAACAGCCCCCACTTTTCTAAATCCTCTGACTCATTCACACCTCGTCCTTTTGCGCACTCAAGGCGCAGGGCGCAACCTTGAGCACTTCTTTTTCTCTGTTAAAAAAACAAACATTTAGCCACAATTCAAGTGGACTGTTGAAATGCATTGCTACAGGGCTTAAAGAGCAGTCGCTGCAAATAAAACAGCATAGAATCTGAAATGTTGTTACAAATTCCGGTCAACCTTACCCAATGAACATGTCATGCACAACATTCTTTTTCTTTTAACTGCTTCAACAAATATATATATAAAATATATATAATATGTGTGTGTGTACTGTGATATTTGTGTTTGTACTGTTTCATTTGATATGTCTGTACTTTGATGGACATGCACCAGATGAACTGTGTGGATACATGATTTGCCCCAAGTCGGTCCAGCAAATTAGACGTGCCAGTGTAACACACTCTGAAGAGAGCCGGCCAAGCTCTCGACTCCCTCCAGGCACCACGGGCCAAGACAAGTGACCAGGGAAAAGTGCACTGCCTGCAAAAAACCAAAAAACCCTACTCGCCATCTACACCCTCCTCCCCACCCCCATCCAACCCTCCACCCTCCACCTCACTCACTCAATGCCACGGTGTGAGGGGCAGGGAATAAGGCTGCACAGGTGGACTCCCGGAGAGGAAATAACCCTCCGGTAACCTTCAAACCAAACAACAACACAATACACAGGAGGTCACATGGGCCCAGCCGACTCCCAGTCGACTGACAGCGGTGATATATGCCCTGGCAATGGAGAGCTCCTCAAGGCCCGGTGATATTGCTTGAGAAGTAGAATTCAGAAATGTCTCCGGCTCAGGTGCCAAAGGTAACGCCTTGAAACATGAGCGTTCCCTGATGTGGTCGCCTCGGACATTCTCTGGAGTTGACTGCAAAGCACAAGCTATAAGCAGAGCAGGGCCTTCCACTTTAGATTTAATTCATAACATATTTTAACTTGCAGTTCAGTCGTTGGCTCGTTTGAAACGTTTGAAAACACAGCTAATGAGCAGAAAAATATAGCCAGTTGGGGATATTCGATATGTTATTAACACCCTTTGAAATTGCATCAGTTGGAGTAGCTGTGCTTGGGGGAAACCTATCACTCCTGCATAAAATTATCATATAGCTTATGGGCATTATTTATAGGTGTTTCATGGATGCATGAGTCTTCCCCTTGCTGCCAGCTGGAGGGAGCGTGTTGCCATGGTGACGGAGGTGAGTACCCTCGTCACGCTGCACGGTGCGTGTTCGTCTTCATCTTCCTCCTCCTCCTCCTGTTGTGCCGTGTACGTGCCAATAGCAAGCGCCGTCACTCATTGGAGCGTGTTGTTTACATGACTAATAGAGCAGGTGGTTTTGGGTCAAGAGCTCAGACGTCCACCGCATTTCCTGTGTCTCGCCTCTTTTCTGAACCCTTGGGGAGACTCATAATGACCCGGATATCTGATGGGTCCTGTGCGTGAACTCTAACTGGGAACACGTTTCCAGAGGAGAAATAGCGGACACCTAATTGCCTGTGTTTATATGCATTTCTCTATTATCCTTGACACGTTAATGGCCTTGAAATTGCTTCCAGATCCTCATTTAATAGGTGTGCTCAACACAGGGGACACGATTTACTACACGGTTTTGAAGCGTATACAGTATCACCAATTAAACCAAAGGATAAAGTATTCAGCTGCATACACAGACTGGTTCATAGCACTCTATCTTACACTGTATAACACACTGGCTTGAGTATTTCAAAATGATTTCTAGCATCTTTGCCCTCCGAATAAACTCGGAAGCCATAATGCAGAGAGAGAGAGAGAGAGAGAGAGAGAGAGAGAGTGTGCTTCCTCTATGTAAGCTAAGCTAAGCCTTAATTCTTCAGGCCATAAGGTAAAGAGGGGCTACGGTTACAGCCCTCTGAGGCCTTCCAGCACTCCCCGTCAGGCACCGGTCGCGCCGTGCCTCCTCACAGATGGCGCGCTCCGTGATCATGGCAGCCATCGTGCCATCCGTCTTCATGATTAGCGCCCACCCCCCCAGCCTCTCACAAACAAACGTCTGTTGCACATACATCAGCGGGCCTGGATGCTATCGCTTAGGCGGATGAGAGTTAGCAGGGGGGACTGAAAACAGCCACGACGACTCCAGCAGACTACTGCGAAATCTGTCTTGGATGCACATTTGGGTAAGTGTGAAAAAAGGGAACGAAAAAAAGCTGCATGGCCAGACAATGATCACCCCCACAGCGGATGGGCCTTTTTCCAGCTCGTCTCATCTTGTCTGGGTAGTGTAACCCCCTTGACAAGTTCAGATGAAGGGTCCCCCTTGAAGCCCACTTTAATCATGTGACCCTCTCGGAATCAATAAGCTATTTCCCCCAGGGTCACTATCAACAAAGGAGTAGGGGGGTCCATTCTCGGGAGATATTTTGAGAGTGTACACAAGTGGATTGTGAGCACTGGACAAACAGGGGTTTCGCGAGACAAATTCATTAAAAAGGAGCCGAGCCGGCCCTTCAGTCAAATGCGCTGGCATGGCAACTGCGCCTCGGCAAATCTCCGACGAACATACTCCAAACACACCGCAATCCGCACAGAACCCCAGAGGCCCAAGCACTTAGTGTTAAACCGGCCTTCTTGGAAAAAATGGGACCGCTCAATGGAAATTTAATAAGCAGATACCACAGGCAATGTGCCGGGGCGAACCATCCTCATTATTATCATCATCTTGGTCGTTGCACCAGAGGCTCCAGCCCACCTGTCAGACTGAAGAGGTCTATCATAAACCACTCCAGGCACTGGCCCAGGCAGCCCACAGCCTCCATCAGAGCTTTCAATCTGATTTCCTACAAGAAAGATTAATGTTTCTGGGAAGCTGACTCCCTCCCTCTCACTCACTCTCTCTCTCTCCCTCTCTTTCTCTCTCTCTCTCTCTCTCTCTCTCTCTCTCTCCTTCCCTCCCTGTCACTTATTCTCTATTTCATCACTCTCTTTCTCTCTCCCTAAATGATAATAACAAACGGAGCGGCGCCTAATTTGGTTTAACCAAAGTCCCAAATGGAAAAGGAACGTCCGCTACCTTTTAAGGAGAACTTCAGTGAGGGGGCCTTCATGTCCAGTGGTGAGACAGAAGGTCAAGGCCCGAGATGAGGGGAGAGGAGAGGAGAGGAGGAACGCACTGTAATGCTCTCTTAATCTGCCGCTGGAAAATGGATCAGGAGCCGTTGCACATGAGTAACCGGTGCCTGATGAGGCCGAAGTCCCCCTCAAGGGCTACAGGCACAGAACTGAAGGAGCCGGGCATTGATATGCCGGTCACAGAAACCCAGCCTGACTCACACAACACTCCAAGGTATATCTCCCTCAAGGCTGACACTGGGGAAAATGTTCTCTGATGAGAGTGTTATTGTATTAAGCCAGAACTTCAAAGAATAAAATATTCTCTTATCAAATAATTGCAGGCAAGGTAAATATGATTTTTCTTTCTCTTGTTATTATTTCCCCAGAATCGACTTGTTTCGTTCAACTCATCATAATTAGAGAATTTTGTAACAAGGTGAGAATATAATCCAAACAAACTAGTGCAAAGAACAAAGGAAATTAATTTGTGAGATCTATTATAAATTCATTCTTTGATTGTACTTTGTTATGAATCACACCAGGTTGTTATTCGTACCCCTGGGCCCTTGGTAGTGGTGGGAAAGAGGATTTGCTATTGCTCACAAGACGTCAATGTTTTTATTCTCTTAAGCCAATTAACCAGTATCAGGTAGATAAAGCCCATAGGCAACATTTTATAAAGGGTTGTGGCAAACAGCATTACTATACAATTTTGCCCTCTGGCTCCGTTTGATTGACAGACTAAATCAATTGCCTCCAGTTAAAGGATGCACACATGTGCACAGGTGTCCATGTTCTTCTTAAAAACTAAATGGAAAAATGGCCAAAAATACCATTTTAAATGGCACACTCCGAGCCGACAGCACGCAATTTACAGTTCTCCTCCGTGGTGAAACACCTCACTGCCCAGGGGGTCTAATTGCGGGGACGCGATCAAATGAGATCTTTCTCACGGATGTTTATGGATTTTCTACGCCTCGTTCACCCGTGCGGTCGGACTGAGATATTCCATAGGAGCTGACAGGCGGTGTTCTAACACCTGCAGCACACATCTGGTGTGTCTTTGAAGCCCGGGGGGGCAAAAGTGGAGGCAATTTCCTCACCAGCTCTCAGAGGCCTGATCATACAACCACACCGTGTCCACCCATGCCCTTCTGGGTGTGTGTGTGTGTGTGTGGGGGGGGGGGGGGGGGGGGGGGGGGGGTACACACACACACTCTCTCTCTCTCTCTCTCTCTCTCTCTCTCTCTCTCTCTCTTTCTTTCTCTCTCACTCTTTTACGGCCCATCTGCCATTTCCTTGCCATTTCCTCTCATAAAATACAACCCCCTAAAAGTATTCAGTGAAATATGTTTTATTGAATGACACAGGTGACCTAGTCAGGATTGCTATATGTCTTGGCAGTGCTCCAGCAGTCTTTTGTCCTTACGCAGAGTTTTACCTGCACGGGGTCGGGCATTGTGCTCTCTGATTCAGCTCTCCGGTTCATGCGAGCTGTATGGAATGATCTTACAAGAACAATGAGAAAGGGGGGGGGGGGTGCCTTTTTCTAGTGTCTGTGCATGAGAGTCTGCACCACTTGAAAGAATACTTATCAAGATGAAACAAGCGTCTGATTCAGTCGGAAACTCGATGCGCGCACACATAGACACACGCACACACACAGTCCCGGAAAGTTATCGTTCGCAAAGGCAGGGCGAGGACAGACAGGGCCCTCTGAAAGGCCTCTGTGAAAAAAAGGGGGCTTTGTGAAGAGACGCCTTTGTCAGAGCCACATCAAAAGGCGTCGACTCGAAAGTGAATCGCTCGGCTTTGTGTTCCCAGCATATGGCTGGATGTTTGTTGTAGCACAAGACTAGTACTACTGTGTTTCACACTGTGACGGATTTCAACCACAGTTCCAAGCTGCTTCATTAAGCAGAGCTGCTCACAGAAGGGGCGTTTAGCACTTCTCAGCCCGGAGAGCTTGTACGCTCACAACTCACGTCAGCCGAGAAACTTCTTTTTCCTGCGGTGCACAAAATGTACCTGCTTTTGGGGCCTTTGCTGGAGTCCCAGTAAATTATTCACTAGTGTTGCCCAAAGAGAGCAGAGGAGGACGGAGGCGAAAAATCCTGAATTCCACATTTTCAGGGCCCGAGGTTGGCATCTAGTTAGCAGTCTGTTCCGATCCAACACAGAAGGCGGTGGGCTTACTGTTGATGCCTTCTGGTGCCAAAGCATTTCCTCTTTCAGCAGACCGCCATCCATTATTGACTGTGGAGGGAGTGGGGTAGCGGGGGACCCCCAGGAACCAAACACTCATTTACAGCTACGGGAACGACAGATGTGAGGATATTGATTTCTGAACAGTCCATGTTAATAAGATAATTCCTCATTGAGCTGTGCTCTTGGAGCCCCCCCCCCCCCCCCCCCCCCCACACACACACACACACACACACACAGGTTAAAGAGGCCCGCTGCACTCTCATTAGTTATCGGCCCTGTCTGTAATGCATGAGTGTGAGTGAACAGGCTTAAGAGGGTGCTGAGTGACAAGCAAGGGTGAGAGAGTGGACATTTCCACCCCCAACGGAATGCAAACCAGACTTTTGTTTGCCCTTACCTACAACTCCACCCTAAAAACCCATCCTGCGTTGTGTTGACAAACCTGAGGAATGACCACCATACACACAACACCCCATAACATGCTGCTAAACTGATTATGCTCTTCCAATGATAGCAGTTGGGCCCAATTTGAAATGTGAGCTAAGTGGTCTGTAATCTCATCATGGGATGCATTTGCTTAATCATGAAATCAGAGCTAGCATGGATCGGTGTGGTTTGTGTGTCATTAGCCCTTGCCTTGCCATCTGCAGGACACACTCAACTCAACTGTAAATTAGCATTAATTAGCTGCACTAATGTCCTAATTTATACATCAATCAATATCAGAGATGGAGACTGAGAGATATTACAACCAATCTAAAACTCGACTATGTTGTGATTATAATGTCTTTTCAACTTCATGGTAAAAGTTGGTAGTTGAAAAAACATCTCAAAGAAAAAAAAAGGTAAACTACCCTATGTTCACTACAAACTCTGCATATCTTAGCATTCTTGTTTGATTGACTAGCCTGTGGCACATTCACTCACATAAAGCTTTCAAAGGATCCAAAAAGAGACCTTAAATAGAGCAGAACAACTGTAAGTCAGAACAAGCACTATCAGACAATGAGTAGGACTCTGGGAGGCCATACAGGTGGTGTGCCACAATATGGGCTGAGAGTAATGGCAATGCAGAGCTTGTTTGCCTGTGGTGAGACCCTCAAATATTGGCCTGGCTTCTGGGTGTGTTCATGGATGAAAGCTTTGAACAGCTGTTTCACCGAATGTTTAAAAAATCCTAACACTCAACAACACACTCAGCCACACACACACACACGCACACACACACACACACACACACAGACACACACACACACACACACACACACACACAGATATCATATACCATGGTAAAGATCAGTTAATTGAGAATCAGTGTTTTGTTCACATTCTCTAGTGCCTTTACACGAGAAAAAAATAAAACATCACGTTTCAAAAAAAGAAAATAGGCTACGTCCCTGGACAGCATTCATAAAAATTCATTTATGCTAATGAGGCGAGCTTTGAACATTTCGATTCTTTGAATGTAAGAAATATTTTGTGGAAATTCCGAAATTCCCTTCAAAGGGATATACCTTGTGAACATACCACAGCAGATTCTCTCACATCTTAATGTGCTCCAATTTATCCTCTTGTCACTGAGGCATGGCAAGGCATCATGCTGAGTGGCTGGCTATGGCGGATGCATCGGGGGACCACAATTGAATTCTCCCCCCCAGCACAGCTGGTGATGGCGGACCGAACCTTGTTGCTGTTGCTCCCTGGAGCTAGTGTAGTGTCGAGTGTTGCCGTCTACCGTCTATGCAAGCGTGTTTCCCTGTCAGACCAGAGATTGCCATCTCAACCACGGCTTGTCCACTTCTGTTGTCCACAACAATGAGCAACAAGCTAACACATACAGTACACACACACACACACACACACACACACACACACACACACACACACACACACAACACACACACACACACACACACTTGCGATACATACACATAGACAGACACAACACATACAGTACTCTAAGAGAGGGTTGGGAATTCCACACATGGCAAATCACAGCAAGCACAAGGCAGATAAAGCTTTAAGCGCTTTTTGCTTCCACCTCCCCAGGCTGGATGAGAAATGAAGGCAAGCAGTTTTCTCCCTCTTTCTCTCTCTCTCTCTCTCTCTGTCTCTCTCTCTGTCTCTCTCTTTCTCTCTCTCTGTCTCTCTCTCCCTCTGTCTCTCACCAAGCCGTAATGAGCTTAACCTTACAAGCTACGATGCACTGTAATAGTGCATGCTATTGTTTTGAAACAGCAGGATAAATCCCCTGTGCATTCATACAAACACACATCGATCAAAGTTCCAGGCTGTCACCAAAGCAGCCCCCTTCACAACCCCGTGGACAGGGAAGAATACTGAAATGCTTCGAGAAGAACTAAATGGAAACAGGATGGAGAGAGAGAGAAAGAGGAGGAGGAAGAGGAGGAGGCTGAGGAGGAGGAGAGGAGAGTTCTTTGAGTACCGGTGAATTTGGGACACTCTTTCTGTGATCCTGAATTCCGAGCCCGCCCCCACCCCTCTCCAAAGCCAAAAGCAGTTACAGCCTGGCCTCTCTTCAGATAAGGAAGTAATTACTTTTACTTGGCCTGCCGCGACTGGACCCTCTTGCTCACTTATTAACTTGCATGGCATTACTCCTCTTGCGCACTGTGTGTGTGTGTGAGAGAAAGAGACAGAGAGAGAGCGAGAGCGAGAGAGAGAGACAGAGAGAACAACATACAGTACTAAGACAAAAGGGGGAAAACAGGGGAGAAACAGGAATCCGGCTCCATCCGCGGCGTTTCGCCGGGAGTCATAACAAAAGCACCTGTTTCGTTTACCCCCACTCCAGTCCCTGAGCCATGCAGATGGCCACAGAGCGCATACAGGAGCCAAGGTTGTTATAGCGACAGAGACCAGAGATGCACCGCTATGGCACTGCCAAGCAGATAAAGCACCGGTTTGCAGGTCCCTGAAGAAAAGGATGCATTATCTCGCAAATGTCAATGTTATGAGCAGCAATCCCAGTCTGCTAACCTACGTTTTTTTTTATGTCTAAAGCAGGACATGCATACATAAACATTCATTTCTATACCATTCAAGGCCCATTTATGAAAGCAAGGAGATTATCAATATACTCGCTGTGTTATTGAATAATTCATCGCTGTTGGATTAGAAATAATTAAGTCCCATAATGAGATGAGGAGATATCCTAATAAAACAATGGCTTAGGAGTTCTCCTGCCATGCAGCATGTCTGTGTGTATGTAGGTCTGCGTGTTCCTAAGTGTGTATGTATGCAGTCCGTGTATGTGCCTGCATACATAATGCTCTCTCCAGTCTCTGAGGGGCATGTCACCGCTCTCTCTCTCTCTCTCTCTCTCTCTCTCTCTCTCTCTCTCTCTCTCTCTCTTTCTTTTCCTCTCTTCCCTGCCGGCGAGGGGGTCTTGTTTTTGGACTCTTGCGTGCTGAAACCGCACTAGTGCTTTCCGCAAGGCACGAAGCTACCATCAGGCCACTCTGTGCAATGTCGTGACATGGGAACTCCAATAAAAAGTGTTAAGAGCCAGGGGCATTAGCATTTTGGAAGCAGCTGAATGCACATGTTTGTTCCTCTTCCTGTACCACCCTGAAAGACTCCATTAAATGCGGGTCGGGGGTTTAAGGGATCGCTCGGTTTCGGTCATATTAACATTGCGATTGAAAAAGGAGGCAAAGTTTGACAGTAAAAGTGAGTTTTCCTTGGAGATCCCGCTCCCTTTCTCCCCCTGTCGCTAATTGAGTGAGTTATGCACTCCTCCCTTTTCCATCAGCGAGAGCAGTTCCCTAGGAGATTGTTCTGGTTTCCGTGGAAATGGGGTCTTAAAGTTATGGGGGTAAAATAACTTTTTTTTCTCCCAATCCCTCTCACTTTCTCTCTCCCCTCACAAATAAACTTGCAAATGCTCCACCTAGAGATGATTAGAATGCAAGCGGTGTGAGACTTTGAAGCACAGACGCCAGTGGGCCTCTCACTGCACACCATAGAAACTCTTGACTGAAAGGCGGACGAAAGTGGAAATAATTGGGCGATTTGTACTGAAAGCGCACCTTGGAGGGGGAACCATTCGATAAGGGGGGGAAACAATCTTCAGCTTTTGTCCTCTGTAAATAAACTCCACAAAACGACTTGTTTTTTTGCAGCCGATTGAATGGAAAATCCACAAAAAATAAAGCAGAGGTATTCATACATATTCACCTGCCAATACACATGCCTGACCATGGCTGAAATATCAGTCCACAGAGCTGGCTTTGCTTGTGCGGATTAATTAGTAATGGACAATCCTGTTGGAATGGCTGCCATCGCACAACACAGGATGTGGGGTTAAACCTGCATTTCAGGATCAGAGGTTAACAGATGGGGGAAAAAAAGAGAGGATATCCAAAGCAGGGCTTTCTGCAGAGAGAGGACTTACAGCACGAATCCCCTCACTGCATCTGTTTGAACTTCAATCTGAAACGTATTATCTCTCATTTTCACACCATGCTCGAAAGAAGGAAAAAAAAGTGCAGTGTCACACAGATGTACTTAATGGATTTAATGCTAATGCATTTTTAAGGGGCGCTGAAGTGGATGGGGTGGAGGTTGTAATAAGCAGACTGCAATCTCTGGTTTGTGTCTGCTTGTCAGCGGCTCTCGTGACGCCTGCCACTGCCAATGATCTCAGATGGGGAGCTCAAGCTGTGGCCGCAGTTGGACCACTGGGCAGTTAGGGCCATGCCCTCAACCCACTCCTCTCTAATACTCTCTCTCTCTCTCTCTCTCTCTCCCTCTCTGATCCTGGCTGGATTATCACGCATTTAACACTTGCTTTTTTATTTCTCTAAAACATATATAATCTTTAGGATTCTAGAGAAATAAAGTAGACGGTCCGACACAGCAAATGGCTTTATCCATTATTGATTTGCTTCAGATGGCACAAAAAGAGTGCTTGTCTTTCATGAGTGAAAGACACAAGGAATCTCTCAGGCTCAGAACGAGAGGGAAAAGATGAAAAGGAGAACTGATCAAAACAAACATGAACCAGATTCGCTCTCATCTGAGAGCCCGTAAAAAGAGCCTTGATCCATTTAGCTCTGGACACGTTCCATTTAGTCATGTTGGCAGGGGTGCAGATCTGGCTCCAACCACCCCCACCCCCCCATAAGAAGATTAAAACGCGATCTAGCAGGGCTCCCAGTTTGACGGAGAGGACAGGCTAGGCAACTGGTGGACAGACGCGGGGGGAACCTCTGAATAGACATCTAAAATCTAAACCCTGCAGACTTGCCCACCCCAGCATTAAAACCCCTCACGACTGATGGTGTGATTCGAAATGTTGCCCCACTTTAACCCCCCCCCCCCCCACTCATTTCTCTCTCTTTTCCTTCTTTATTTCTGTTTTGGCCCCAAAGCCCCACTCTGGTGCTTGTGCACTTGAATAATTGATGGTCGGGCTGAGTTGGAGAGTGAGTGAGACTGTATGGCAGGCCCCTACAGTGGAGAGATACACAAACTGTGCTGGACACAACGCTTGCTGCGGAGGTACAGATAAGAGGTAATGAGAAACTGCAGAGCTTGCTGCTCGCATGGAGACAGATGAACACTGCCTCCTGTCAACGTGTGCACGGTGCATGCACTTACACACACACACACACACACACACACACAGACACACACACACACAGAGAGACAGGCGCCCCACTCAAAAAGCGTTCAACAGAGCGGAACCAGCGGAATACACTTTAATTTTGTTTTTTAATGAGATAACACACTGTCACTCCATAGGGCAACACCATTAAGATCACAGCATCGGCTCCCTACAGAAAACACACACATACACACACACACACATACAGTACGTAGCCATCATGATGTGCATGGGTCAAACCCCACTGTGTCTCCTCAGAGATAAAACTATTGATCTGCATCAGGTAAGGCCAGTGCGGAGGGCCAGAGGCCCCATCATAATTAATGTCTGCCCACATGACAGCAAATAATGAGACAGACTCAGGCACACAGGTGATTCATGCTCAGCCACAGGGAAGTCCCTGGCACACGATGGGATGCCAGAGCCACATAGAGAGGAATGGCTGTAGTTTATTTGATCACTTAGGGTCGTTTGTCTTAATCTTGCGCACACATTAGGTGACAACGCTCATGCCTCTACACTGAGCCAAAGGGGAAGCACTTAAGAAGTTCATAAATCTACTCTCTCTCTCATCTTCGAAGGAGTTATGTTTCTCAGGGCTCGCAGATATTGCAAAATGACTGATTAAAGATAGAAATTTGCCATCAAAGACTGAATTCTTGCTTGCAATCACAACTATGATATTGTGAGCTAACAATAGAGTTTGGTTCCAAAACGCTATGTCCACCATTTTAAGGAATTTTCATAAATATTTTTTTTCTATTGTGTTTTCCAAGTAATTTCAGTAGAACTGTAATTGGTATTGTTATTTGATACTGTATATCTTTACTCAATCAAAACAAGTCAACTACAATTTGATTGATATTACCTGAAATACACAATTAAATAGCATGACTTTTGAATGTTTTTAAAAACGGAGATATAGCATTTTGGAACCAAACTCTCCTCCTGCTAAAACACTATACTGGTACTTTAGTTTAGGTACTTTACTGTAGAGCCCTGTCAAGAAAGCAGAGATTTCAAACAAAACAAATAGACAGTGAAAGAATGATAAAATGGGCTGATGATGAGCCTTTCGGTGATGAGGTAGGAAAATGGAATGGCCTCCTTTCTTCCTGAGCAGTAAAGTGTTAAATGGAATGGGTATTGATTTGCCGACTGATCATTTGGAGGTGGGACTCGCGTTCTAGTGAAAGAGCGCAATGACCGCAGGCTCCCACCCAACCCCCTACCCCCCCCCCCCCCCCCCCCCCGCAAATCCCGTGGTTGGCTCACAGGAGCAAAGAAAATCCATATTCTCCTCATGGATGCAGTGCAAAGTATGCAGTGCACATCCGAAGCATGCTACAATGACCCGTACAGAGGAGTTCAGCTGAAATGGAGCTGATTAATGCGTGTTGCTTTAGAAACGCCATTGATTTTCAAAAAAGATTTTTCAACGCACTTCTGATCAATGGCAGGTAATGGTTCGTCACTCTAATGAAATTAGTTCCCATCACATCAGTGCCTGGAACCATTAAAACATAATCAAATAATAAAAAATAAAACGAAAAAACAAATATTTTTGCCTTCTTACTGGAGTCGATACGATAGATCCAAGAAGAAATCCTTGTGAATAATTAGGAGTCTGGGGAGAGCTCGTGAGCATTGCATTCTTCCACATCCCATCCCCCAATCAACCAACTAAAAAAAAGAGCAACAAAGCTAACCAAGCCCAAGCAGCAGCAGCAGCAGCAGCAGCCCACTGCCACAGCCCCTCCTCCACAGTTCAATTCGTAATATTGAAAAGTGCAAACAAGCTCATCTTCTCTGCACTGTAAATGAAGATAAATGAGGTCTAAAGCTCTGATTAGATGCCTGGAGGGAGGAAGAGGCTGAGGAGAGGAGAGGAGAGGAGAGGATAGGACATTAGCTCAGATGCAGTGGAAGCTCAGGCTCAGCAGGGAGGTTGGTGTGGTTTGGTAGGATGTAGGGGGCTGTTCCTTACACAAGGAACTGGAAGACTTGAAGGTTGCTTGGTGTGCAGCGGAGATGTCCCATAGCCATTAACGGAGTGAGCCATTTTATTATGTATTTATTTTCCCTCTAGGACTATTCTCCGATGTGCCTGATGAAAAGTTGCCGAGGCGGCAGAAACATGCCATCACCATTCCAGTTACCGGTCCATCCGCCTGTGACACACACACTCTAATGACTGCTATGGAGATGGTGTTCATGCAGCACACACACACACACACACACATACACACACACACACACACACACACACACAGACGCACACACACACACACACACACACACACACACACACACACACACTCACACACACACACACAGACGCACACACACACACACACACACACACACACACACACACACACACACACACACACACACACAAACCCACACACACCCCCACAACCAACCATAAACCCATCCCCCCTCAGCCCAGCCTGGGCTGCTAGTACTGGCACCTCCACCTCATCCACCTCCTCCTCCACGCCGGCACCACGCCAGCACCACGCCATCACCACGCCATCACCACGCCTGGTTCACGCCTAGTTCACGGTGCACCGAGCAGCTGCTGTGTAGGAGTCGGCGCTGACCCACTAGTTTCACCAGGGATGCAGCCACCTCCCCCCAGGCAGTGCGTGAAGCTCTCATCGATTTCTGCCTGATGGGCTGTGTGCTGTTTTCTTTTTCTTCTTTTTATGTGGTGCGCACAAAACTGGAAGGGTTCAGCAGTGATGGCACAGATAAGGGATCACACCGCTGCACAAATTTGTGTTTCTGCTTCAAAGGTGCGAATGTTTTTGCACGCTGCAACACATCTGAGGTAAATATAGATGAACAGTGTTTGGGGAAAGAGGAGCTCCACTTGGGTGAGCATGAGAGCTGTGGCGCCGGATACTTAAACCTATGAGACAACACACATCTACCCACACACACGCCCCCACACACACACACACACACACACACACACACACACACACACACACACACATACACACACATAGACATGGACACAATCGCACACACACACACACATACACAAACGGCGCACCAAACGCCTTTGTACCTCTTCCCCCCACCTCTCCCCGCCTGTGCTCCATTGAAAGTGACAGCAAGGCAAGCCTCCATAAATCAGTCATTGATTCTCCATCCACCCCCACCTCTTACTCAACACAGTGCAGATCGAGAGTGCAAGCTGTTGAGGAGCGCTCAGTGGGGAAATGTAGGCTTGCTACATGCCTGCACAGCACTGAGGAGAGAACAGATCCTCCTCCATCCCCCCCCCCCCCCCTTCTCTAGTCTCAGAACTGCTGGTGAAGGGGCTGGGGAGGAAAAAAAGACCCCTTTAGCATGCAGCGCTAGCGCTAGGCTAGCAAACGCCTCCTCACGCTGCGCCATCATCTCCACATCAGAGAGTCGAGACAGGTAGACGTGACTTCACTGCCAACGCTCGCCGACGCTCTCTGTTGGGATCTCATGAACGACGGCATCCCCCCCAAATCTGCCAAATCGTATCTATTATTTACCAAGCAGCCAGGAGAGTATGGCGCAACAAAAAGGAAATTCTGTTGTTTCTGTTTCAAGGCCTTTTAAATTGTTTTGCAAAATGCACAACACACAATGGGCATGAAAAATGTGATGATGACACTCTATCGGCAAGGACAAAAGATGTGTAAACATTTACTCAAGAGGGGCATTAATTCGGCAGTATGATTTGACAAGTGTAAACCAACAGAAGTGAATGGAAGCAGCTAAAAGCCTAAAAATAAATATTTGAATGCTTATTGACGTAACCATGCGGTGGCCACTATGATGGGGTATGCACTTGTTTATGTCTTGGTTTGGAATATTACGGGGGTTGAGGGGCAGTGCCAAGTAAGTGTAATATTTCTTCCAAAGGGAGCTGTGCCATGAAGGTTATGTATTTGGGTCCAACAGTGTGGCCACTGTTCGAGAGCACAAGCCCAAATGAAAGGCCTTTTTCGGGGCCAGCAAACCATGTCTATGTCGGGGTGGGAGGAATGCAGGGATGAATAGGAGAAGAGGCTGCCCGAGTGCCCTTCATACGCTGGCATAAAGGGACAGGAGGAATGTGGGGGGTTAATAGGGGTGTGCTGGCACTCGGGACCACAGTCCCAGATCCTCTCACGCCATAGGTGGCATCGGCAGGGGGTAGAACAAGGGGCCGATTCCTGCTTCTGAGGCAAGCCAAAAGGGATGGGGTTTGATGGGTGGAGGGTGGGGGGGCGGTGTACTGAGAGGTGCCTTAGAGAGGCCGTAATGACATTAGATACGGACTGGCAGGGGGGGGACATGAGTGCGCCCCCCTCAAGCTCTTCTGGGTCTTTAGCTGGCGGGTCACTGATACAGGGAGAGGTCATCATGCAACATGGGGTCCCGCAGCTAAGAGGTACTCGACAAGAGGTGGAGGGGAGGAGGAGGGGAGGGGGGGGTAAGGGTGGAGTCTCTCCATCCACTCTACACACCTCGCTGAACTGATGATGGGGTGAGTGGAGCGCTAGAATGAACAATGTCAGACACAGACACATACACACACACACACAAACAATAAACACATACACACACACACACACGCACACACGCACACATGCACACAGACAGACCATACACTGTGACCACAGATACACACCTACACACATACACAGGAGAGGCAGAGTCTCCGTGAGACTACTACCGCATGTATGCCAATGCCACAGGCGTCTCACACTCCACTAGTTCCTCCCCAAGTCCCAGGTGGCACTGGTTGCCAATGGAAACCAGATCAACTGAAACAGGGGGGAACGAGGTAAAGAAAGACCAAACAGATGGAATTACAGAGGACTAGAAACTTTACGCAGGAAAAAAGCCCCCTTCTCAGATTGGCTCCTTTTCCACGAAGAGGAGGAAAAATCCTAAGGTTCACTGAGCTGCCGTGAAGTAATAACTGTCCATCAAACCTGATGGCCCATAACTGTTCACTGGAGGACCTCGCGCGACCTCCTCTCATTTGACGGACAACACCATGCCCCAATTACTCGGGCATGGTGGCAGCTCTACAAGCACGGACCAAAAAAAAAAGAAAAGAAAAACAATTACAATCACACCACACCTGCCCTGCCCAATTTGTGCGTGAACCCTTGACAGAGCCAGACCTGTGACACTCATGTCAGAACAGCTCCTCATGCACTGCAGGGCAGCCTACTCATCCTTTGTTTTCTTTTTCATGGAACATACTTTGCTTGTTTTGTTTTGTTTTGTTTTTTTCTTCCCCAGCTATTTTGTTAATGCTTCATAATGAGCCACCGCTAAAAATGTTTTTCAGAAGACTTGATGAGACCACAATGTCTGCCAGTCACAGCAGATTCCACTTCCATCAACTGCCACAGCCTATTGTGCTGAGTGTGACAAAATAGGCTGTAAAATTGTTTTATTACGACGTACACATGGAGATAGAGAGAGAGAGAGACAGAGAACAATGACTGGGACGCATCAGAGGCAGATGAACTGCCATGCTCAGCCTTGGATCCCGTCACAAAGCAGGATCCTGGTGAGTCTGACACGACTTCGCTTTGAGTTTCAACTCGACACTAAAAGTGTCATAGGAGATAGGATTTACATCAAGGCTTATTCCATTTAAAAGAGGACTGTCCTAAAACTGACTCTCTGGATATTACCCTGAACAGACATTACGTATCTTAAATCTCCAACGCTGTGTTTAGGGATGTAACGGTATGAAAATTTAACCTCACGGTTATAGTGACCAAAATTATCACGGTTTTCGGTATTATAGCGGAAGTGTGTTCAATATGTTCAGAAAGTACTAATAGGCCTAAACAAGCTGAAATAGTTTCAAAAAGTGTGACAGCATTTACTATATTACAAAATATTTCACAACAGGAGTTTGCTATTTCTGTTATATGGATCCATTGAGTGAGACCAAAGTAAGTGTTCAAAATAAAACTTTAGGCTACGGTACGGCTAACTTTAAGCAGGTGTAGCCAAATCCGAATCACAGTTAAATCCATCAAGTAGATAACAGAATCAGAAGGGTACCAGTTTTGTTTCATTGTACCAGGCCTACTGTACAGTATGTCAAAAGCAGGCTCGGATGAAGCTGGGAAGGATTAAACACACGGTTTCCACACCGTGGTAATCAACCGTGATAATCATGACATTTGAAATGAAAACGGTAATTGTTATCGTCAACATTTTTATCGCGGTGTACCATTATACCGGTAATCGTTACATCCCTAGCATCCCTACATCCCTGTGTACTGTATCTGATTCATTTTTCCTACGGTAGTGAGGGTTCATTTCCACTGTCTGTAGGCTAGCCTCTGACTAAAAACTTACCGGCATCATGACTCAGATGGTGCTGCATAAAACAGAGCTCCTTTCTGTTCTCAGAAGATTTCATGTCCTCTTGGACTGTGACACATGGCAATTAGACAACAAGTTCAGGAGTAAATGCGGATGAATGTGAAACTATACACACACACACACACACACACACACACACACACACACACACGCAAACACACACACGCACACACACACCCACACACACACGCACACGCACACGCACACGCACAAGCACACATACACATACGCGCACACACAGCCACAAAATAGTCAGTCACATATGCATTCTAGCATTCATAGTCATTCATCTATCCATAATCTCTGATTGCCTTCCTCTACAACACTAGCAATAAAAACGAATCTAAGTCATTTGTGGTTAATACCTATACATTTACATAACAGTGTCCCATACACCTGGAACTTTGCCAGGGAGTGCATGACAATGAAACTATAGTTACAGTCTGGAACAGACGAACACTCTACTAAACCCAGCGGCCCATCCACACTGCCAGTGTTAATGGACAGTACTCATGAAATACTCATGGACTGGAGTTGAGTTGTGGGCCAGTAACAAATACAAGAATATCACAAAACATCTGACCACTTCCAAGTCTTTCAATCATTTTGGATATTATAGCTATAGTGCTATATCTGATTGTAACCTTAGGGATTGTTATAGCCTTCTTTGTATGCACTTTTTTCAGCCATAGTACACAGCAAGCAGCAAATACGTTATTATTGAAACTGACTAGTCTCCTTGTCTCTCGCAAGGGCTCAACTGATTTAAACTCGGTCAGACAATCCCACTGAAATGATGCATGTTATTTTGAATTAAAAAATATTGCAACAGTGGATCCTAGATGTGTATGTAATTAAAAAATTAAGTATCAAGGGCAGCCTTAGCTCATGACAAGGTTTGTTTACCCTATTAGATTGTCTCATCTTCCAAAAGATTTTGGGTGCACACTAATATAATTTAGTATATGGAAAACTACATATTTTTTATGAATGGGTCAGTTGTGTGAGGGGAGCAGCTTTCTCCAACTACAGCATGATGGATAATTAATCTTTCATCTGACAGTGTAATGTTAATTGTAGAGTAAACAGTAATTTACCATAATGTCATCATGAATCCATACTTAATGTAGCAATCCTGTCAAACTAACAAATCTATTGGACATCCCCACCTCTACTGTTTCACACACATGCTAAAACAAGGATTTAGCCAACTTGCATCACCTACATTACAGTCAGTGTGGCGTAGTGTTCACAGCATCCTGCACAGCCCTGATTAGGTAATGCAATTAAACAGAATTCACCACTGAGAGTCCCTAATTTATGTCCCATTATCTGTCCATTTGGAACACAGAACAAAGCACCTGCAAAACAGGCACATTTGCTTAAAAAGGGTTATTTTTCTCCTGAGTATAAACATAATGAAAAGATTTAGCATGACTGCCATTTTGGTATGGATTTGTACATCCCAACAAAAACAGTATCTCAAGGGCCATTAACCTCCAAGGTTAGAAAACAAAATGTTTCCAAATGAAGCCTCCAAATGTCTATGTGATGCAAGCATGAAGGAAAGATATTCAAGTAAGTGCAACACTTAAATCAATCTGACAGTGACTGAAATAAAGCACTCCCAGTGGAATCCAACAGATAAACTAAACTAAAAAAAGTTCCATCGATAGCAGTGCTGGCAATGTTTTAGGTCACCCAAATAATTTACAAGAGAAGAAAAAACATGTCTTTGACTGGAGTGCTCAAAAGAAGCCCTGCCAGGAATGATCACACATCATCCAAATTTCTACAGTCCCAGAGCTCCATTCTGTAAACCTCAGGAACTAGCGGGTGGCTAACACCATAATCAAACATGTGGCCATAAAAAATAAATAGGCTAAGTGAGGATTCTGGGTATTTACCAGCAAACACACTAGTTGAAAAATAATGAGGTCAAAGGGTCACTGTCTCGCTGCAGGTGTTCCGGGGGAGGGAGCGGCGTTGGGGGGGGTGTAATCTAGCACACAGACTGCACAATCTGGCAACCATCTCACACTAAATTTGCCATTTCTGGAGGCGAACATTAAGAACTGGGCTATCAGTGAATTTTGGCACTTTCCCCTGGCAAAGCTCCATAGCGCCAAGGACAGACACAAAGACCCCGGTCCTCTCTCCTCTCTTTAGCCAGTTAAATAACCTTGAGGATTTTCCAGACATTGATGATTACAAAACACAGGCCTCCATTTTGAGGTTATCAGACTGAAAACATTGACACAGAATTTCTCTCATTGGTTGACATAATTTACTTTTAATATCTTTGATGGGGATCATTAGGGGTCAGTTCAAGTGTTTGGCATAGAGCGCTAGATTATGGACACTTACGCAACACAAATTGAAGAGCCTCTTCGAAATTATACCCTGTATTGTCATGTTGTTTGTCTGCTGCGCTGTTGCTTCTGAGTGCAGACCGAAACAATTAGCATGCTGTCCTCGTGCTACCCCTCTGATTGCAGCTGATCAGCGTGATGATCCCCCATTTGGGGATGGCTATGTTGATGACTGTGGGCTGCTACGGGGCCACTAAACAGGCTCTTTCTATGCAGTGCAGGGCAGCACACGTCGTAATTCCGCGCGCTAGCTTATCCTACATGCACGCTCACACAGGGGGTTATGGCTATAGCGGCTTGGCTACGTCAGCTGGGTTTCCACCTGCCCCGTTTACTGCACCCAGCGGAGGGAGTGGGTCTGGCGTAATGAGGTCCCACAGGACCAGACTGCCTAGGCCTGCAGCTGGTTGAGTCTAAGGCAACGACACACTTAATGCCGTTTCACCAACCTGACGTTCCGTCTCTGGTTACAGATATACCTTGCACTTAATGCCCAGCAGGAAGATGTTTAATGTCACTGATGGCCATCCAGTCAAGCCTGCTTAGGAGTTAGATGACACTCCATATTTCAGTTTAAAGGGCAATAACTTTCTACACGCGTGAGACAAAGTCTGCAACATCTCATGCCGTCGGCGACTATGGGGGAGCTTGAAGTGGAAGTTATAGTACATATTACATTGATTAGTAAGCAGCAGGCTACAGCATCACCTCCACCATCACTAATCCATATGCCTACACTACTTTTAGGGCTCAGCAGGATGCTATTTTGGACACCGCCTATGATGAATGGCGTTCGGAAGTTTGTGAATGGTACACAGTTGTTTACACAGCAGAGGCAGAGAAGAAAGGGAACCCCTTGCATGTTTCATATCACGTCTTTTGCTACAATGGCCCTTTTCATGGCCATGAACTTCTAGGTCCCCATGGCTGTCACATTTATCCTCCTTCACCCTTTCTCTCGCCCCTGCACAAAGGCTTCGGGGCGTCCCTTGCAACCTTGCCCATAAGGCACAATACGCCGCTCTCAGTGAGCAGGACAAAGATGCACTTATTGCATCTTCCTCTCTGCCCATTAGTCATGTTTATGTTTCTCAGCCTTATGTGGGTCTTATATCAGCTATGGAATGTCTTTTTTCAGCTTCCTGACATATGAGGAATGGCTTTATATGCCACGTGCATGCATCCCACTGTGCGGCTTCTGGGGGACCGTCCTCGTGGCATTTAAGATGATAAAGAATCCTACTGCCACACCACTACGAGTCTGGACGTTATCCCTCTGGCCTTACTGACCAATACTCGGCTTTATATAGATTACGTATTAAAACTAAATTATTCATCCAAGGGATTTTCATAAACAGATTGCATAATAAATCTAGGCTAAGACATGTAGGGGGATGCATATTAGGTTAGGATGTTGGGGGCTGTGGTTGATATGCAGTATCACTGTCCAATGAACACGGCTGTGGATGCTGACATTACTCTGTGATCACGGTAAGATGGACTGCGCCATGCGGTATCAGATTTTTTAAAAAGGCATTCAGAACATGTTTGATGATGGTGGAGGTTACTGTCCAATGTTTGTAATAATACCAGTGGTATAAATGGTTCCTGGATTGTTGATGAGTGTACATATTGTGAATGTGGATAATACAGTGTGATTTTTGAATGTTAAAAGTTCCAATTGGTGAATAAACTCTGTTTAAAGGGGGATAAACAAAGAATTGGATAAACTCTATTTCTGATATTTGGATAAATAGGTGGATAAACTGTGTTTACTTATGTTTACTCCACTACAACCCTGCTCTTATGCTTATGTCTTGTGCTTTACTCCTGAAAAACAAAATGTAATTTAAATGGCTTTCCATTTGACGTAATGTTATTCAATATGTCAATATCGAGGAGTAATCAGCTGATGAAGACACAAGATGATATTCCCAAAACCATCCATCAGCTGCATTGAATTCCATTGATTCTCAGGGATTAGTGAGTGGTCCAATATGTGAAATCAAACATCTGACTCAGGAGACAAGTAGCCAATTTGGTGCTGGTATCAGCTGTAGGCAAATGCAGGTGCGTGTACAACCCATGTCACTATCACGGTTATGTGGTTGGTGACTTATTACTGTAATATGCAGAGAAAACAACATACTATTTTTTAGCAAGTGACAAGTGTTGGTATTATTCCCTCTGCTGGAAGGTGGGTAAGCCCCGTGCCTGTGTAATTTATTTGATTTCTGCACTACATTTAATCTGGGACAAGTTGAACAAGTCAGCACCAATTGGAAAACAGGATCAGGATTTTCACGTTGCCGAGGGCTATTCTGACACCGCAGTAATAATAGAAGGGCATATTTGGTAAACTGTGCACGCCTCAGTGATAATACACACACACACACACACACACACACACACACACACACAAACATTACCTACAGTATACCTCCTCTCTGGATGTTACCACAGTAGTTTATCACAAAACAGGGAAAATAGCTGGCGGCAAACAGGAGAAGCACCATCTACCATTTCCCCCTTCACTGTGTGAGAGAGAGGGAGAATTGTGCTCTTTCCTGTAAATGCACTAACCTGCCTTATGTAACACAAAATTGCCTACACACACCACTCCTTCAGTGCAGGTGCAAAGGGGACCTCAGCCAACCAAACACACGACCTTCGTTGATTCTCCTTCCAGCTTGAACATTCTGGAAAGCGAAACCCCTGAACATATGTGATAACATTGACCTTTCTTTAGGGGGTTTGTCCTTAAGTGTTGCTTTGCAGATTGATTGCCCATGCAACACTGCCTGTAATTGATGACGTTAACCCTGTGGCCCTAACATTTCTAGCGTGAGTAAGACATGGAGGTGAAATCCAGGTAAGCATAGTCTATGATCATAATTTCTATTTTTAGCTACCATGACTGTTTCTTCATTTTGTTCATTTCGCAATGCCTTTACATTGCTGACCATGCTAAATGCTAATCCTCTCTCTCTCTCTCTCTCTCTGTCTCTCTCTCTATTCTTCTCCCTTCGCAAAGTACAGAATGGAAGTTGGTAATGGTGTGTGCATCTTGTGAGGGTGCATGATTTTCACTTTTGTGACCAAACATTCCCCCAGAAAACACACAAGGTGGCTGCCAGTAGGCGTAAGCATGAAGGGGTTTGGTCTCAGGTAGATCCTCACCTCTTTGAACTCCCGCCTCCAGCACGAGGAGCACGAGTCATCTCTGTCATTACCTGCACCGGTGGAACCCGGCTTGAAGCTCAATTACAACTCGGTGGTGGAGGGCTTTATGCAGCAAACATTCTCAGTAAAGTCTAGACTTCCCCGCTAACTGAAGCTCAGTGTTAAGCTGTGTGTATCCACACAAGACAGAGAACAGAATACAAAGAAAACATCCATAATACTTCATCACTGGCTTCACTGTACTGAAGATGAATCTATTATCCAGTGATTCTTACATTTTGGATACTAACTGAAAACTACAAATGCCAATTCCAATCCAAAATACTACAGAGACTATCAATTAATCACAGTGAAATATATTTAAAAAAAAAACTCCCAGGTAAAGCTCCTGAATGTGTTTTGGGTTTGATTAACTTTCACTGTGTTTGTTTTCTTTCTGCCTGAGGTGTTTGTATCACTCTGTATAGCCCAGTTGTAATCAGTATTTTCCTCTGGTGGGCAACATCTACATTTTCCATTTCCTGTGCAATTGCTTCATGCAATCTGAGAATGAAGCCCCACTTCAATTCATTATTATTTGCAAAGTTTGAATCTGCTTCTGAGGATATGATTTGGTTTTGTACTCAGTGCACCGCACGAAAATGAAAAAAGGAAATTAGTATATTTTTGACAAGGACGCAGGTGTCCCTAAAGTGGGTTTGTATGATTGAATGAGTTCAGAGGTGTTTCTCTTTGTGTGTGTGCATGTGTGTGTGTGTGTGTGTGTGTGTGTGTGTGTGCGATTGTGTGTGCGCGAGTGTGTGTGTGTGTCTGTGTGTGTGTGTGTGTGTGTGTGTGTGTGTGTGTGTGTGTGTGTGTGTGTGTGTGTGTCTATGTGCATGAGTCAGAAAGTTACACTGTCACATTGCTCTTCTCTGTGGATATGATGATCTGCTTGAACTGCTATCTGGATAGGTTCAGTTAAGTGCATGTACCAAACCACATGACTGTGCCAGACGCTCACTATTAGCTTTGTGTGGGATGCTGTGACAGACCACAACAAATACTTTTCGGATGTCATTTCACAAACTTTCCTTTGCACGCTGGGATTTAAAAATCTCGATAATCTCAGTGAGAAGCCTTCCTAGAGAGGCAGCCCATGGTCAGCCTATTCGGTGCAGACTGGTACCCAGCTTCATTAGTGGGGTCCATTCCTCTTTGTCCTGGGCTGACAGATTTTGACCTATTTTTCTCTCTCACACAGAGCCCTAGTGGCCTGAAAAGACTGACGCTGGTAGATAGATGAATTCCACGAGGAAGAACCCAGGGGACTTCATCTTAAGACTTATATCGAGATTAAATATGATTTAGGGTCTGCGGCTCAACTACAGAAAACATTACTTCTTCATGCATGTAATATTCCATTAGTACATTATTTTGTTCCACGGATGTTAAGTATAAAGCAGTGCAAGTATAAGTGGTTCATTTTTGGATCTGTTAGCTGTTTGGTTATTCAAGGCAACTTGTTTGAGAAGTTGGATCTACAAACCAATTTACAAACAATACAATCAACAAGCATTACTCAAGAATCAAATAAGAAGGAAAATAACCTAGCCTACTCCACATACAGTGTGACTAGACCTAGTGATTCATGAGTCATAAAGACAAAGTAATAAATGTCTTCTGACTTAAAAACAGATATCTTGTGATAAATAGTCCACTGTGGATACATATAGAAATGCTATGTTGCTGCACCAGCCTCTTGAAATCATTAAACTGACAGTGGTAGAGTTCTATGATTGATCACTGAAGCGGACCACCTTTTCTTCATGTCCTGTGATCCCTGGCACTCAGAAAATTAGATGGAAATTTTATGAGTGGGGAATTCTCTCTCAGCCTTGCCAAAAAAGAGGTGAACTACTTGAAGGTCAAAAGCTCATTACAAACTGTCTATTTTAGAATGAGGCAATGGTGCTCCAGCGTGCAGCCACTTTTAACCACCTGGTGCTTATAATAGCCTAAAATAAATACGCGCTAATAGCTTTACATGTTACCATGATTGACAACTTTGATTAGCCTATAAGAGCTCAGGCTATATGTTAACATCAGCGCTCTTTCGCCATCATACGCATACATATCACATTATCTAGTACCTATTACAGCATTGTGAATTCTAACACCGAATTGCAGGCTATAGGCTATAGCACGGTGCACCCTCTACATTTCTACCCTAAAATGAAACCAAACTGGTCAGGACAGAGTTGCCATGCAACAAATTGCATAGACCTGCAGCTGATCATACAGCCCAATTGATGAACTATATCAAAGTAAGGTTTTGCAATATTACACGAAAATAATGTAACTTAAGTATTCTTAAAACATCGTTTACTCAAAAACCTGTAAGATAGGCTAAATAGTCTCAGAAAGAGCCCTGCACCATTTTAGGGAGAGAACATCGTTAGAATTGGTTTAACGTAAAAAAAAAAAAACGTACATTCACAACAATCAGACATGTCCCTAACAGTTCGTTATGGGGGAGCAATATGTTTGCAAAAGACATGACACAAAAAAACAAATACAAGATACAAATATCGCTACTTTATGAAGTAGGCTATTAACACATGCGAGCGTGAACAGACGCGCTTACCTATCCGCAGAGTTTCTTCAGTTGCTCTGGCAGGTTACGTTTGAAGCCGGTCCTCAACTCCACTACTGAGGAACTACACGCGAGCAATTGGTCAGGGGAACAGGAATGACACGAGACTGTTCCCTCAAGATGCTATCGCTTTCCCTTTTCAAAAAAATAATAGCTTTTCCCCTACAAAGACGCTCACAGAGACCCAATCGCGGTCAATAGCTTTTAGAAATCCATGGCAACCGAAAAAACCCTTCACAACTTCGCAACGTAGTGACCGGGTTAAAACACCCCCAATGACAGGGACATTATTCCGCTTGCAGAATAGGTAGGAATAGGGATGAAGCTGGGGGAAGGGGCGCCTAAGAAGACGAACGAGAGGCAGCGTACCGTGTTACAAAAAGTAATGAAGAAATAAAATAACGCTGACAGACATAGTGAGGTTTGCTCAACTACGCAGGAGGCTATCAAAAAAGGATTTTCAACACGTTTTGTGAGTACATGATATGACGTCAGATATCGATTAGTTGCGTGAGTAATGTGCATTGAAGATGGCAAAGTATAGACTGTTCTACCAGGCATCGAAAGACAATATCGTATTTTTTTTACCTCCCTGCAAATTAGGATGACATAGACAGAGAGGCCATCTACTCTTGCCAAGCTGGTGTTTTCAGTACCTTAGACAACATCTGAAAGAACTCTTACGTCATCTAATTGGACCTTTCACCTCAGCATTAGTTAAGAATGGAAATGAGAAGCTCTGGTGTGTGGAAATTGGCTTTGAAAGAGAAGAGCTGGAACTATAAACAGACGGTCTAAAGATTTTAGAGTTTTAAGAGAAAGAGGGTATATTTAGAAAGAACTATTGACCCTGGATTGTATGGGAGTGCAGAGTTTATTATTTTTCTTCCCATAAGAAATCTGAATAAATAAGGCATATATGTTCTCCACTTGTATTGTGCATTTATTTTTCTATACACTGGAGTAATGCCACATTGAGTTGAGTGAGGACTGAGTAAAGTTAATTTTGCTTTGATTTGCATTTAGTTCCCAACCTCTCAAAGCACGTGCTGCTTACTTTGGAAGGAAATAACCAACTAAATCAAGTAATCTAATTTGGACCAATTCAGCATTATTGAGTGGCTTGCAAGATTCCATTCACATTGCAGCAAATGTAATTGGAACCTTTTATGAAGCACTCTGTGGTACAAATTGATTTATTGTCTGTCTAGGGACACCTGTCTCCGTTTTAGACTGGATGCTTCTATGCCATAGAGATCTCTGTCTCAAATTTCATTGTTAAGAAAATGGTTATAATGACTGGTTGTTTCTCATACATCGATGGGTAATGTTATTGCAGCATCCACTTAAGTACATTTTTCACTGAAAACGTAAGTAAGGTCAAGAGCATATTGGCACATGCCAGTTTGCATGACATTGATATGAAATATATGGCAGTAAGGGATGCAAGAGTGGAACATTTGGCTGTAAAACAAATCTCAACTACCACAAGAAACGAGGTCTTTATAATTATCATTATTATTTATGATTTTTTAAAGATAGGAAATGACACTGATATATGGAGTGAGGCCTGCATCATCTAATCTTTTTGTTAATCAAATCCATTTCTTCCATTTCTCCCATGAGGCCCCCCAAGTGGAGCCGGCAGCTAAAGGACAATGATGCAGTGCGATGATGCGTCGTGAAGCACAGATTCCCTGTTGAGGCTGCACGATGCTTATCTCCCCGTGGCCATTCATATGTGTACATGTATACAGCTGATGGTGCCAGACGCAATGGGGCAGAGACAGAGAGAAGACACTAAGTCCACCAGCCAACCCATGTGAAATGCATTGGCTAGGAAGAGATATATTATAACAAGATTATATTTTAAAAAAAACAGGGACCATGCAAGCACAGTAACATTTTATTTAAATCTAAATTGACTTGCATGAAATCATGCTTTTGCCTCCTTCCTGGATTTAACTGTTGAATATTTCCTGGACTGCATTTCTGACGAGGTTAAATTCAAATTTGTCATGCGTTTGCTGTTTATCATTCACTGGCCCCACTCTAATGATGATTTTTTTCCACTGTGAGGAGACAGACCCAAACACTGCTTTGCCTCAGTATGGAGATGAGGGGGCATCATTTCCTATGGGGGCAGAAAGCCGGACAGAGAATGACCAACTGCTGTCCACATTTACCCAATACACAGTAGGTACCACTGTTGGAGGTGTCAGAGTTCACAGTCCAAGCCTGAATAGAACCAGTCCCCTCCCCTTCTCCATTTCTCCATTTCTCCATTTCCTCTCTTCCTCTGTGTCCTCTCTCTCTCTCTCTCTCTCTCCCCCACACCCTCACTGCCTGCCTCACTTATCTTTTTACACCATCCTCTCCCCATCTCTTTCGTCCCCTCTTCTCTCCCTTTCTCTCTCTATCATGCTCTCTCTCTCTCTCTCTCTCTCTCTTTCTCTCTCTATCTCAGCAGGGAAAGTCCTTCATTAATGTCCCAAGGGCTGTATAATGAGAATAAATGGTGTGGAAGTAAATATGCAGCCTGGTTTCTGCCCAGTACTCCTTACCATGTGCCCAGTGCACTTTCATCACCAATACAGATAGATGATTTTGCAAGGAGGAGCAACCCATGGCCTTTTTGTGAGGTTAATTGTGTTTGTTACTGAAGGGGCCGGTTCACCTTTTGGTCACAACAATTTTATCACAATTTTATGCATGCATAAATATTGGTTGTCTAAGAAACAGACAACCGTGTCATACAAAAACATGATTGCTACTCTACTTGAACTAGATCATGTTTTTATTATTAAGCATTAGAAGCATCATCAAAGTCATGTGTCAAGTCTGTTTGGATCGTTTGTTTATAAAATACAGAATCTCAATTATAGAAAAAAACAGGTATCATAAAGTATTGCAATTTTAGGGACATTTTCTTTCGCCATTGGTTTTTGCTTTCTATATAATGGAGATTACACATGTTGTCTGCCCTCTTTAATGAGGTGCTTTTGAAGTGGGGGCTTTAAGCAGTGTTGCGGAACAGCAGTGGTCTGGTTCAGTGACCCTCCTCAACGCCGCCTGCTAATCTCTCACTTTACTTCTATTTATGTCCCCCTGACCAGCAGCGACAAAACACAGCCAGCGTCTGATTCATCAGCCTAAAAGCACAGTTCCCCTCTGAGAGGACATCCTCTCTGTCATAACCTTTATGGCCTGGGGGCTGAGAGATAGGGACTCATACAGAGGTACACACACACACACACACACACACACACACACACACACACACACACACACACGGCAAACAACATAATTGCACTTCATTCGCATATGTTGCTTATGGGTCTAGCTGTTGTTTCATTCTGTTATGTCTCTATGTGCAACACTGCCTGGGCATATTAGGTTTGGACTCTGGGGAATGATGTACAACTACAACATCCTGGGAGGGAAGATGAACCCGCTGACTGTTTTTAACAAATTAGGACAGAGAGGGCGAAACACAAAAAAGCCCGAATGCCACAATAGCTTTTATGTGCAATTGAACTGCTCCGTTCAACAAATTAGGCACTGCAAATTTGCCTTCCAACTCATTGGAAAGATAAAAAGACGTTAGACAAATGAACACGCTCAGCCCTTGCATGGTGAAGTGGGCTTACTACATTTCCTTTTCTGCTAAATCTCTTTATCACAGAGCACTGGTTAATCTGCCTGCCCCTGCTATGTAAGACATATTACACATACAGGTCTGGATTGCATTGAGATATGATGCTGCCTGGGGCTGCTTCTGTAACAAGCACAACATCTCACACTGAGCTGAATTATGGGTTTTTCCCACAATTCTCACTTAATCTGCTGCTTGTGGAGATAGCATTTTATCCCGAGTCCACAGCAAATGTCACCCACAAACCAAACAGACAGCAAAATGCCAAATGTCGAAGAATTGAATGGCCCAGGGCCTTAACAAGGGAGGCTAAAGCCATTACATTGGAGCCTCAGTCCGTAATTAAGACTTGCAGGGAACGGAGAAAAATGCTCTCTCCAGGCACATTGCATTAGGTAGATGCTGTCCCAAGAGAAATTACTTTGTGGGGGCAAGGAGCTTCATTGTGTGCGCATTCGTGAAATCATTTACTCCTAATGAGAGAGAAAAGAGCACCTTCTCTGAGCAGGGGTTTGATTGGGGAAATGGCTAATGTGCCACTGTTACCATAGCGATGGAATGTCACCAAAATTACATGTCAAATTAAAAGCCATCAATTAGGTATCAGTGGATGATTTTCACTAGCGCAACAGCAGCACAAAATTAGCACACAAAAATACAGATAACATTTAAATTATAGATAACATTTGTGTTTGGCTCCAAAAGAACATGTCACAGTTTACCAGTGCACATTTGAAATGATTTGTGTGTGCTATAGTGAAAAGTACACAGTGTAGATTCTGTGATTCTGCACACCCGTGAGCAATGTACTTTCTACTCCGATCCAGTGGAGAAAATGATAATGATATAATTAAATTCCTCAATGGATGATTGCCACACAATGGCTGTGTGATCATGCAAATAATCACTGCTCTTTTCATGCGTAGATATACTGGTCAGATAGCATTTAGGGAGGGAGCAGACATCAGAGTGAATTGCACTGAGATCTTCACATATCACAGTATCACCTCTCACTTTGACTGATGTCGCACACTGGAGCTTATTATTGTGCAAATGCTCTGCAAGCCCAATAAACATTCTAATATGAAAGGCTCCGTCTACAAGTGCATAAAATCCCCCTCCCCCTTTCTTTCATTGCATGGGTATTTTTAATCAACAGCTCCACCCACCCTCAACAACCCCTGAAGACAGCATGTAGAACCCTAACACAATTCCCCTGATAACATTTAAAGATTGGAGCACAGCACAGCTACTCCGTTTCCAGCACTGCAAAGGGCCTGTTTCAGAATTGGGTAATGAAACTTCTCCCGTGGGTCCATGGGGGTGTGGAACATTGCCACATTTGATTGCAAGCTTGCTTGACCCGTCAGAAACGAGCAACATGTTTAGTAACAAGGCAAACAGTGCTCACAGGGGACGGCAAACACATGAGTGTGGAGCGGAGTGGGTTTTCCAAAAGAGCAGGGCAGAAAAAATCAATACAATTAGGCTAAGAGACCCCATTTAATCAGGAATGAAATCAACCTGCTTATCAAAAAATAAAAGATGGAGATCGATCTGCAACGATCTTTGTCTGAATTCTTCCCCCCATTGTGATCCAAGAAAAAGAAATATAATTGGGTGCATGGAGAGAAAGGTGAAGAAGAGGAACGAGAGAGAGAGAGGGGGAGGGGAGGAGGGGAGAATCAGGAAGAGAGACAAGAGAGGTAATAGGAAGGAGAAACAGAGAGTCTGGTCAAGAATGAAAAGAAATGCAGATACCTAAAGATCCAGGAACAGAGAAAGGTGAAGTGAAATCAAGGAAAGGTAACCAAGATAAACACAAGAAGCAGACAAAGAGAGAGGGAGAGAGAGAATAGATTCAGAATATCTATTCTAAAATCAGAAGTGACAGCAGCACATGTGACACCATGTCTCTTGGTATGACAGGTTCCCCCTAGACCTGTCTCAGGCAGCCATTTACTGGAAGTGACTGACAGGCTACACTGTGACCCTTGGCAGCAGTATCTCGTTGTATAATTTAAAAGCAGCGGCACGCTACCCAGTACCCAGGTGTCACAATGAAAAAACTGACCCCGGGGCAAGGTCATAGGTTTGTGAAGCTAATTTTGGGAGGGCCGTGGCTTGGTTACAAATAAATGAAATTACATGATGTAGACAATAGACACTGACCCTGAGGTGGAGTTGACTGCCCCCCATTAGCCATTAAGGATAACTAAACAGACAATTAAAGAAATCAAAACATACCCTGTTTCATATACATTTGATAATGGAGTTGTTTGAAGTGAGACCAGCATTGACACAAATATATATATATATATATATATATATATATATATATATATATATATATATATATATATATATATATATATTTCTTTTTTTTTTTTCACATAGACTGTGTTTGTGTCTGAATGTGGTGACAGGATGGTGTGTGATGCACGTGATGTGACAGATCGCTGTGAGCTGGCACATCAGGGTCGGTCTCCATGACGAGAGATCTCAGTCAGAACTGGATGATGTCAGTGCTCAGACATTCCGCAGTACAGAACACAGCAGTACAGCAGCAGACCTGCATCTGTTGGGATCACTGCACTCTAACACTGACATACTGCATCTGCTGGGATCACTGCACTCTAACACTGACATACTGTACAATATTGCCAAAGCTAAACATATGGTAAAATTAATGTAAGAAAGTAAGACAAAACTAATTAACTAACAAATAAAGTTGTTCTTGTTATCAGTGGAGTGATCTCACTGGCTTCAGGTTGTATCTCTTCTTTTATGACATATTTTGCTGCAGCTATAGTGTTGTTTCTTTCATTTCATATTAGGTTTGCTTCCATTTCTTTCTTCTAAATGTGTGAGTGTGTGTGTGTGTGTCTGTGTGTGTCTGTGTGTGTCTGTGTGTGTGTGTGTGTGTGTGTCCGTGTGTGTGTGTGTGTGTGTGTGTGTGTGTGTGTGTGTCCACACATTCTGTTTCCAATTCATCTTAACTTAATGTACTGGATGTTATCCAAGCACTGTATAGAATACAGATGACAAGCTAACAGCACCAATTTTTCAGCACCAATCAATTCTTTTTTTGCATTTTTTCTGTAATCTACACACACCCCACACACGCATACAAGCACACACACACACACACACACACATCTGCCATCTCTTGCGTGCAAAGTTGTTACTTCAACACCACTTTGCTGACATATGACAAATTAAACTATTGTCAAAGCCTCATGGAAACACTGTAAACAAAACATTGCAAAAACATAATTTCACTGCACAAACAATAGTCTTCTCAACACACAAAGCAGAAATAGTGTTCATTTTGACACTTTCACAACTCCAGTCTGGTATTCATCAGAATAACAACAAAGACACCGTGTCTCTGTGGGTTATCAATTATATGTCTTTGATGTAAGTAAACAGGACAGACTGCTATCCTGGTGCCTGGATTGAGGTCTGCCTTCATCCATGTGAGTAAGTGAGTAAGCAAGTGTGTGAGTAAGTGAGTAAGCAAGTGTACTTCCATTGAAGGGAAGACAAAGCTGAAGGGAAGACATTGAAGACAAAGCTGCTTGAAGGGTTGTTACAAAATGAATAAATATGACCCAAAGAAATGAATAAATATGACCCAAAGACACCTGACAAACTCCAAACAAGAGTCATTTGCTTATCATGCCTTGTTTCCATGTTTTGCTAGCTTGAGCTAGATCCTGTGCCCAATTTTGTTGTCTCTTATAATATCACTTTTATGTTGCAGAGAGAAAAAATAAAGACTGTGTTATTCGATTGACATTTTCATAAAAAGCCACTATTTTCCATGCCACTAGTTTGTTCATGTCAAGTCATATGCAACTGTATTTTTGTAGTCCATTCAACTCAAGTAAAGCAAAATATTATCAAATAAATATTGAAATATATTTGACACATTAATAAACTTTATGTTCCCAATACAATCCCCAACACTCACTATTCAGTAAACATAGGCCTATCAATAATAATAACAGGCTATAGGCTTAATTTACAAATAGCACAAACACATTGACCTAAGCATCTTTAAGTTTAGAATGGTAGGCCTATAGCCAATAGCAGCATTTATCCAGCTTTTTAAAACATTACTAGAGCGGAGTGCTCTAGAATCTTTGATCACAATCACGTTTCCTTCAGAGTTCAGTGGAGGCGAGTGATGACGTGTGACCATAGCAATTCTTTTTATGCCAAAACAAAAAGGCAAACTTTAGAATACTAGAATCACCTTTTAAACGAAGTCTGCAAAGTCTCCTAAAGCTTTTCAAAAAGAGCCTACCATATTCCTGAGTCCAGGTAGCCTTTTATGTCCTGCTGGTAACCTAGTTTGTTGGTTCACTATGGTTACCATAAAGACTTGTGGAACATTTGAGCCTGGTAGGTCCATTTTTGTTGTTTATTTGTTTAAGTTGACCCTACTTTCTATTTCATTTTGCCTGCAATTCCATTAAAATGGTGTATAGCCTACAGCAACAATAAACTTTGAATTGTATTGTACAGTATATATCTAAAATGCAGATTATGAAATAACCTACAGTATTACATTACATTACATTTATGCTGCCACATCTGTGCCATAGCCTAGCCCTAGCCTATAGCTGCATGTCAGAAAATCAAGTAGGCTAACTTGGTGGCTTTGTATGCAAAGTGTAGTGTTGTTGAGCATATTAAGGGTGTCATAGCCTATAGCGGGTTTCAATATTACTGCTCTAATGTCCACTGCTCTCTTTCTCAGTGATCTTCAGCATTGGCAGTGGGGATGAAAGTGACAGTGACGATATCTGCAGGTGATCGACCAGAACAGCCTGTTCTGTCATTACAAAAGTTAGATCCGGTCAAACTATTTCCTTCAGAATCACAGCCATGGCAATATCTGCTACCAATGCCAATCTCACATCTGCCATATTTCTCAATCATCGTCATCACGACTATAAGAGATGGAACTTGGCATGGAACTTTATGTGAGGCCTGTGCATGACCTGTCTAATGAAGTTGTGTCAATTTTATGTTCAGCAGTCAGGTACCGTCCCAATCTGTAGAAGAGTTCTACTACTCGGTGCTAAACTCTGGCAGAAGCTGGGAGGACACCTATGGCATTATCAGGGAATACATCACAAAGCTGGTGAGTGAGCCCATGCTGTACCCAGCAGATCTCTCCGTCTCTCTTTATGTTCAGGTTCTTCCTTCTATTCTTCTCCAAACAATACACTGGTTTGGCCTCCACATCCAAGTAATTTGTTAAAAGCTAATTATTACATGCTATAAGCTATTTTCACCTTGAGATAGTCTACGTTGACCATGCAATTATGTAACTTCATGACTGACACTAATACTGTACTGATTCGTTTTTTGGTAGGCTACTCATTTTCATTGTATTTGATGGGTGAGGTCATATGCTGTATTGCTATTCAATATTAATATTTAATATGTAATATTGATTTTCTTTCCTTCTCTCTTAATTTCTTTGACAGAGAGAGCAAAGAAAAGAACTTGCCCTGGATGTTGCTGAGAAAGAAGAAAAAGTTTGTCTGATCTTTATTAAAGGGTAGATCTTTCAACAGTATATTTATTAACAAGCCTGTCTTTAAGATAAACCATATATTTTTTTTTATCTTGATGTAGGTTAGCTGGCTACGAGATCAAAAGATGAACCTGGAAAATACCAAAAGGCATATTGAAAGCTCAGTGCATGCCATTCAGGTTGACCAACAATTTGAGACATCAAGTTCAACCTTTCCTTTAGAGAAATGTCTTAAAAATTGTTCTAAATTTCCTCTTTTATAATTTGCATTTTGTGATTAATGTAACACTGATTAACCAATATTATATTTCCAGAGACAATTTATCTTGTTATCTGAAGAGATCTCTAAAATATCAGACATGTCCAGGAAGGTGTGACATTTCAAATTCCCCATCTTTTTTGTAATATTGTCTCTGTTTTCTGTAATGGGAACCTAAAACACTTATTAGTATTTTTTTCTTGGTCTAGAACCTGCTACAAAAACAATTTGTTCAGAGTATCCTTGACCAAATCTAGGACAAAAACCAGGTACAGTAGAAGGCCTTTATTGCGGACTATATTTCTCTCCTCATTATCATACAAGAATTAACAATATAACCCTTTCAGTCGGAATCTACTACTGTTTGCAACATACATAGCATATCCTGTGTTGCTGCATGCATGCACGTTGGTATTAATTTAGTGATAATTTTGTCTATTGTGATTTCAGTCTGCTTCTGCAGGTCTCCAGAATTTTCATGTAGCCTGCCTTACATTGAAGTTCACCCTTCCCAAGGTCATTACAACATGAAAGACCTCAGCCTGACTGGTACGTTGTAATTACTACATTAAATATTCTTTTGTACTAAACACTGTGTGGAAAACCTTGGTGATGGTAAACCATAAACCCTTCCCCATGCTCCAACACCAGTGCTTTAAATAGCAGATAGACATCTGACATCTCACAGTAAGAGAGAAGGTGAATCTCTTGTCCTCTTCATCATATCTACCCAGGGATTGCAAGTGCATCCTTTCTGTGTGTAACTGTGCATCAGTGCCATTGTAAATATTATGTATATCTTTCCCCTTGTGGGTATAATGACTCTGTGACACAGGTGTGTTCATCGTCTGCAAAAAGGTGTTTGCATACCTGACACAGAAAACATCTGGAGAAGTCATTTGGCATATGGGTATGAAATTGTATCTTTTGGCAGCCCCCACTGGGGAGAGTAACACCTGTGTCTAGGTGTGGTCCAATGCACCAACAGCAATGCCATGTCAGAGTTGGCTCTGGAAACAGCTGGACAACGGTGGTTATGGATGTAGCCACAGTCCAGTGGCTGTTGGGAATAGACTGCCAGAATAACAGGTGACCTGGATGACAGAGATTACTTCAGAGAATAACATACAATGTAACATACTATAATTGTCTAGATCCCATCCAGGTTGTGGGTAGCACATACAGTAGCATATATAAGACACTAAATATACCATAGTTGCGGTATAGTTCAATTCCATTCAAATAGTTCTGATGTATACCAAGTATGTGTTACAATATAATTGTATATAAAATATTCAATAGGTGCTTTTACATTATACAATTCGAATGTTTAAATTTGTTGCAACAGCAAAGTTGCAAAGAATGGATTATTCAACTTGCTGGAATTAAATAATGCATGGTCTAACACAAGGCCGTAGCCATGGGGTCAACATTTGGGGGGAAATAATAACTTAAAAGTAAGTATTTTTATTTATATAGTGCTTTTCTAAGCACCGAGTGAAACCCAAAGCGCTTACACAGAGACAGGACATAAACAAGCGAATGAACAAATAACATGAGAACGAACAAAACCAAGATTCACAATGGAGCGGCGTGATTGGCCAGCGTATCCGTAAGCACAGACATTAAGACTGGAACAAAAAAATGAACAAATAATAAAAAGTAAAAAATAAATAAAAATCTATAAGTGAAATGAAATCAGCAAATTACAACCATAACTATAATCATAAGAACAAAAATGTGTGCATTGGTATAGAAAATAAGTACAGATATTCTGGCAAATAACAAATATTCAAAAACTTGTGTGTGCAACATTTGCATGTCAGGGGCAGGATTCACAAAGCCTTCTTAAGACAAAAATACTTCCTAAGTGGTGCTTTCTTCTTTTTATCTTTTGTCTTAAGAACAAATTTAAGAAGATTTGATATTCATGAATAAAGTTCTTGGGCCCTATTTTAACGATCAGAAATGCAGCGCATAGCATAGTCTTATCACAATGCAAAGTTTATTTCTATCTTACAATCAAATTGTTCGCCATGTCCTTCTCTTTAATTACACGATGCACCCAGGAGTGTGGCAATTAACAACATACTGTATAGTGTGGTCTGGCGTGTGATCTAAAAATCGCTATCTTACACCATCTAAAAAGCATTACGCCACTGACCAAGAAAAACCAAGTCTGTAGTGAAATGGGGCATATGAAGCACAGCTAAAGATGCGCTGTGACGAGATGTAACAGTATAACTGTTTTGTCGTTGACTATGACACCAGGTGAAGTTTATTTCACTTTGCCTATGAGTTCAAATAATAGATGAGTGCAGATGCATATAGGCTATACTCTGCTAGATTTTAGTAAATCATGTTTTAGTGGAATACCTTTTCCATACGGTCTCGCGTGCAAGCAGAGTCCTTCAAATGTGCAGCTGAATATCAAAATACAGATGTGCTGTTTGAAGTTGCGCTGCTTACTGTTAAAGGTGCTCTAAGCGATGTTGGGTAACGTCACTTCTGTTGACCTTCAAACAAAACAGAGAGCTAGCTCGCTACTTCCTCCCCCTCCCTCCTGTGCTGCTCCCGTGCAACTGAAAACTCTCCTAAACGCATCTCATCTGTGATTTGCTGGAACAGTTTGTTATGTTTTTATGGGCTTTGGTTTGCCCAGGTTGTTTTTGTTGCCATTTTTGGAGCCTGGGCTGTCCACAGAGATTGTGTTTTTTTACAGTGTATTCAGGACACAGACAGCTAGCAGTTGGTTAGGTGATGTTTGCAGTAAGTGACATAAAGGGCTGTATTTTGGGCACCAGCGCATGGCGTAAAGCTCGTTATTCATCCGCAGAAAGTTTAATTTGGTATTTTGCACGTTTATTTTTTAACCATTGCGCCCAGGGGTGTGGCAATTAACAACCTAGGGAGGGACCTGGCGCATTGTCTAAAAATCGCTATCATACACCACCTAAACCTTGTCAGAAGTCAATGGCGAGTTGTTCATATGCTATTTTAAGAGCGCATGTCAACAGTCATATTGGCAGGTGCACGCACCATCCTTCTATCATTCATGAACGCACACCAGCGCACGTCCATGCAAAGCATTACAAATTGCACGATTACAATGGGAAACATAATTAGAATAAAGATATTACGAAATACTGTACATCTCATGATGAGTAGTTATTCACCATCATTTGCAAATTGGTAATGACGTTTAAAAGTGATTAAGGGAGAGGCGAGAGACACGTATGGAGCACAGCTGAAGACGCACTGTCACGAGATATAAGCAACTCCTCTGCAGGATAAATGTTGTTTTATTCAGTCATTTGAGCAACATTAGGGTAAGTGTTGCTTTTTCCAGCCTATGTTTTCGGTGGTAACCTATTGTCAGTCAATAGTGAAAGTAACTGCATAACTGGTTTGTCGTTGACTGACTCCTTGGTGAAGTTAGTTTCACTTTGCCAATGAGTTCAAATAATAGACGAGTGCAAATGCGTGAAGGCTATGCTAGGTTTCAGTAAAGCATGGTTTAAGAATGACTATTCCATACGGTCTCACAAGCAGCCTCCTTCAAATGCGCCGTTGAATGCCAAAATACCGATGCATTTATTTGACATATCGCGCGTTGCGCGCCATTAAAGGGAATGACAGATGTCATTCTCAAATCACTGTTTTACACCCATTTACAAGGCTCAATGTATCTCCACACTTCATTGGTAGACTTCCGAGGGCCCTGACATTTAAAACGAGACATTGAGAACTTTGAAAAAGCACTGGTAGTTTACTTACAAGACGATTTATACAGACAGTATCTTCACGAAGTTTAGCGTTTGCAGCCATCTTGAATTTAGTCACGATAAGTCGAGCAACGAGTAAGAATGAACAGGTATGATAAGGGATCAGATTCCAAAAATAATTCAGTGGAAATGCATGGATTCCAGTTTCTTCCAGTAGCAGCAACTGGAATCCATGCATTTCCACTGAATTATTATAAATGGGTGTAAAACAGTGATTTATTTGCATGGCTAGCCCGATGCCGAAGCACCACTATTGAAAAAGCTGTTGGTAGCATCGGCTAACTAGCGCCAGATTTTGGAGTGCAGGGGACAAGCCGAGATGGGCTATGAGACATACGTTCACACTCGGTATCATGTTTCAATACACTTTAGGTCAATATCACACCGGAATTCTCCTTTAACTAGTGAAGGCCATTTCAGCCCCACTAGTTAACTAGTGAGATGCCAAAATGGTCACTTGTTAACATGTAAAGGCCAAAATACCCACTAGTTTACTAGTGAAGGTGTTGTGGGCCTTACTAGTTAACTAGTGGCATGCATATTTTGTTCACTAGTGTAAGGAGTCCTAATGTTTCTATTCTGATCAAACTCCTGATCATGTGAACTGTTGATTAATTACTCAACCACATGATGGTATGACCTCATGGTGGGCCCATTGTCACATATTGCTGCTACAACAACTTTTGATCATATCTCTAACCTTTGCCTTTTCACAGGAGAAACTAACTAGGAAGCAGGAAATGTAATTAATGTGTACCTGTATGTCATGTCTTGATTAATGTACTCTCGCTACAACAATGGTCTCAAGTCTCATCAAAGTACTCTCAAATCAGATGACCTCCAACCATGTGATCCCAAATCAGCTGACCTCCAATCATGTGATCCATATCAATGTAACCAACCACAAACTAGGTAGCCTATTTAAGTGAGGTTCACAGAGCATTCTAGGAGCTATTCTGTAGTCAGAATCTCCCGCACCACTCTGGTGTGTAGCCATCATCCTCTGAGCTGGTATGTTCATTCTCTGATTGCTTCATATGGTTTCCTAAATGTTCCTTTAACCTGTTTTTCGTAACTTTCACATTATTCATTTAGATGTACCTTCTATAATGTATTGGATGAATAGCTTGTACCTGACAAATAAATTGTTATGCTTTGACCCGCATAGTTTTCTGGAGTTTCTTTAGACATCCCTCAAAGTTTAAGATGTGCCAGGGGGAACGGCTAGGATTAGTCCCTAGGGCCGTGGGGCTAAATCAGTGAAAGTAGGCATGCTACCAGGAGAACTGGCCATCGTATTGTACTGTGGTGGGTCACTGATTTTATTAGTAGTCTGGAATTAGACAGCTAACCTTAGCACGCCCTGAACCCTCTGTAGCTTCGGTAAGATGTTCTGTCCAGATGAGTATAGTGGTCCAGGCCAGCACTATAGCCTCTGACCAACTTTCACACTAGGATCATTACTCAGTAAATGGCGCCTCCCGAATTAGTCGGCCGAGGAGGGGCTTGCACACTATTCTTGGGGAAGTTGAGTCTAATTAAATAGCTAGAAGGCATTCTTGTAACAGTATCGTGGGTAGGCCTACATCGGCCTACTATGGATAGTAATATTACTTTGACTGAAACTTCTCCATATCTAGCGGGGTCAGAATAATTAGGTTAACAGGGGTTCTATAATCAATTGTTATTTCCAACAGCGCGCGGAAGCTTCACGATTTCCTTCAACCACTCCCAGTTCCCTCATTGGTCCTGACGAGTGACGTCATTTACACTAGTTAACTAGTTACACCTAAAAACACAAACAAGCTGACCGTTTTTGTCCACTAGTTAACTAGTGGAACAATTTAAGTCTCACTAGTTTGCATGTGTGGCAGTGAAGCAGCTCACTAGTTAACTAGTGCCTGAAACAGCTATTATGCAAATTCTAATGAGAGGGTGGGTAGAAGACTCCTATTGGGTATTATGTAAGAATCCCACCCAGTCTAAATGTAAATTTACTGTTCATAGCCTCGCGATCAGGTCCTGATGGGTGCCCCTAGTGGCTAAAGTGACACACTGCTCTGCAACGGTACTTCAGTATAGGTAGTAAAGCAGAGCCTGCAGTATGCAGTATCTCATATTCTGTCAAAATGTTTTAATTTTTTTTTTTTTTAATGTTTTAATAATAACAGGGAAACCCCATGCTTTAACAAGTGAGCTCTTAGTGATCCACACCAAAGATTCAAGGGATCGATTTTAATATTATTCTTTGTTTATTGATGCTAGGCAACCACAGACATAAATGTATCCATTCAGTCGCGCTTTTCTGATTAATAACTGAAAAACAAAAGATTGTAGGCCTACACATTAACTGCACATGGTTTCAAAAGTAATTAAAAGCTCAAAGATCAAGAAAAAAACTTCATACTCTTCCAAGGAATTGAACCCTGGTCTCCCACATAATCTCCTGCTGCTTAACCACTTGAGCTAGTCTTGCCCATAGACAGTAAAAGAAAGGTCTTGCCACATCAGCCATGCTATCATCAATGTTCATGTTACTGAAACGTTTTGTTGCTAGGCAACCATATACAAATGCTTCCAGTTTTATCGCGATTTTCAGACTAATAACTGAAAAACTAAAGATTGTACAAATTAACTGAAAGAAGATTACAGCAATACACCATAACTTTGTCACTAGACATGTTATCAAAACATATTTTTATGCTCAAACGATCTTAGTTTATAAAAGTTTGCTCTTTGAACAGCCTGTACGAAGTCAGCCATGTTTTCTAGGTTTCTGAGTCCTAAATGGACCAATCAAAATCCTTGTTCAGCCTTCTTCATTTGCATGCAAGTGCGACATTGCACACTAGTTAACTAGTGGCCAATGTTATGTCCCACTAGTTAACTAGTTGCACAAAATGCCAGCCGTTTGTGTATTTATTCAAATTCCACTAGTTTACTAGTGTGAGGGGCATTTTTCTCCTGCTAGTTCATTATGGACACTGTTTTGTCCTCACTAGCTAACATGTAAGGCTCAAAATGCCCTCTATAAGCTAGTGAAAGGCACTAATAATGCAGATATGCTCACTAGTTAACTAGTGCTGTTAACTAGTGAGCATCTCCTGTTCCATTACTAGTAAACTAGTAAGGCCAAACATGTCAACTAGTTAACTAGTGAAGGCCAATGTGTCACTAGTTAACTAGTAAGAGTACTTTTTGCATTACCAGTGAACTAGATAGCTCCAAAAACAGCCACTAGTGTGTGTCTTGTGCGCACTAGTTAACTAGTGAGCTGCTTCACTGCCACACATGCAAACTAGTGAGACTTAAATTGTTCCACTTGTTAACTAGTGGACAAAAACGGTCAGCTTGTTTGTGTTTTTAGGTGTAACTAGTAACTAGTGAACAAAATATGCATGCCACTAGTTAACTAGTAAGGCCCACAACACTCACTAGTAAACTAGTGGGTATTTTGGCCTTTACATGTTAACAAGTGACCATTTTGGCATCTCACTAGTTAACTAGTGGGGCTGAAATGGCCTTCACTAGTTAACTAGTGGGCATTTTGGGGCACACTAGTAAACTAGTGACACTTTTTGCACCTCACTAGTTAACTAGTCGAATGGAAATTGCCATCACTAGTTCACTAGTGGGTGTTTTGGTGCACACTAGTAAACTAGTGACAGTTTTTAGACCTTACTAGTTAACTAGTGGGCATTTGTGTCTTTACTAGTTAACTAGTGAGCAGTTCTGCCTTCACTAGTTTACATGTAAGTGTCACACTGAAGCCACTAGTTTACTAGCTAGAGTTCCTTTGGCCAGCATGTTAACTTGTGTGCCACATGCAAATGTTGTGGGTGGGATTTCGTGAAATTCCGCACTGTGATTGGTTGTCATGTTCTATTTGGACATAGGGAGCCAATAGAAAGCCTCAATTTCCAGAATTCTCCGCCTTCTAATTTGAATTCTGCGCCACTAGTTGACTAGTGTGAATTTTGTCTTGAACTAGTTTACTAGTATACATTTATGACCTCACTAGTTAACTAGTTTGGACAAATGATGCATCAACTAGTTAACTAGTGAGCCTACTGCCATCACCTAGCCAGCTAGTATGCCATTTATGGTTCACTAGTTAACTAGTGACATTGACCTACTGCAACTAGTTAACTAGTGAGATGTTTTACCTTCACTAGTAAACATGTGCACATTTTTGGCTGTCACTAGTTAACTAGTGAGACCCAAAAGCCTTCAACTAGCTGACATGCATTTTGGCCTTTACTAGTTAACTTGTAGACATTTCCGGCTCTCGTTAGTTATCTAGTGAAGCTAAAATGTGTTCACTAGTTACCCCTTTACACCTTTTGGCTCCCACTAGTTAACTAGTGTGCATATTTTGGCCCTCACTAGTTAACTAGTTCACACAAACATGGCTCACTAGTTAACTAGACAAAAATGGCTTACATGTACATGACAATTATGCCTGATATCAAGATATCAGAATAAATGCTCAATCGGCTTGCCATACATCCTACTAAATTTGAATAGACTTTTGACGAGTGACGATGCACTTTAGAATGTCATGATAGGGCCCAAAATGTTTTAGCCTAAAAAACGCATGGCATCGCTTACAGCACCTTTAAAGGGAATGACAGATGTCATTTTCATTGGTTTAAAGGATGTTACACCCAAAACACACCCATGACTGATTGAAAAACATAAAACCAACCTTTTGGTATTCCCTAATGTTTTCTTGTTCTTAGGTAAGAACAGAATCTATGAACACTCAAGAGCACTTTTACGCACATTTAAGAACTGACTTGGTTGTGCAAAATAATTATTGCATTTTCATCATATCTGCAGGTGTAAAATATAATATAATTTAAATAACTGTGACAACAAATATGGTGCCTGTCAAATGAAGAAACATGGTAAATGGTAAAGAATAAATCTTAATACAGTAGGTTAACTCTTTTATCACCTTCTTAAAGATCTCTTTTTATTTCAGACATTACTTTTATAAACAACATAGTGATAAATTGTTATAATTGTAACCGTACAATAGGAGTTGCACATTATCATACTTTGATTGCAATATGTGTTTCATCAACTGCCCCCAACGCATTGGGAAATCCTGCTATATCAAAGAATTGCTGTTTGGTTCTGATGCATTCTGCAGGTGTCATCGGAAACTTTTTGAATTGCCTTGCTCTTCTACAGAGTGCATTTGAAATCATTCTGATCACTCGGCTAATAGAGGATTGGCTCACACGCACAGTGCCCCCTAACAGCATCTAAAAAGACCTAGAGGCTTTCAATCTTAAGTCAGCCATCATTTGCAAAACTACTGGAAGTGCTGAAGATCGCCTTGTTTCCCTTTTAAAATAATATGATAAGATGTCTGCAAGAAATATAATTGCAGGCCTAGGAAGTCTATACTGTCTAATTTAAACATGATCAGGAAGTATAAGAGGATCCATTTAGTCTCTCATCGGCCTTGGTGGATTTTGCTTCCTAGCTGCTACCCAAAGTACATCTAAAAAAACATTAAGAGCATGCTTTCAGCAACAAGGCCTAGGTTACACTTACAATCCACATAAATGATGCCTACTTTATTTACAGAGTAGGCTACATGAATACTATACTACTTATAGTAGCCTATATCTATCAGTATTAGATTCAGGCTACAATTATTACAGTTAGGTTTTGACAGTTTGTTGCAATTAGGTTTATGATTTGTAGCATTGGGTCGTTATATTTAGTATAGGGCTGTCAAAATAACTGATTAATTTTGATTAATTAATTTGAGAAAAAATAACTGATTAAAAAAATTAGTGCAGATTAATCGATTCCGTATGACCTTTGACCCCTAGCCGTTCTAGTCAGTAAAAATTAGACTGTAAAATGAAGGAGAGAGAAGAAAACGTGCTGCCTGGATCATTGATTGGAACATTAACTTTTAAAAAATGGCCTGATGGTGTTAAAAATAAAGTTTTGAAAATAAAGTCCTTTGCAATGTCTGCAGCAAGGAATATATCACCGGAGTTCATCAACTCTATAGTCGCACATCAATGCAAAGAAATAAGTGTTGACATTGAGAGGAGTGTTAATTAATTTTCATTGTGTCCCCTAGGTTATATCTGTGGCCTGAAATTCCTTGTATGTGAATAATAAAAGAGTTTTTGAACTTTAATGTCACTAATGCTGATTATTCCATGATTCATTTGAATTGAAATATTTAAAATACCTTATACCTTCACAGCAAAAATTATATATGCAATTAATTTAGATTAATTAATCACAGAGTATGTAATTAATTAGATTATTTTTTTAATCGATTGACAGCCCTAATTTAGTAGTTAGTATAAAAAGTGAAAAAGTGTTTATTTTTTGCTGTGTTTATTTATTTTAAAATATCTTAATGCTTTGTAAAATAGTGGAATTTATATTTATATTTAAATTTATATTTAACTATAATATTTTTGTTCAAAGATATGTATTTTTTACATATAGTAGATATGATGAAAATGCAATAACCGTTTATTTTGCACAACCAAGTCAGTTCTCAAATGTGTGCAAGAGTGCTCTTGAGTGTTTATAAATTCTATTGTTACCTAACAAGAAAACATTGGTTTGCAAGAATTGCGTAAGTGGGTTTTAAGAACAAATTTCTTTGTGAGAATGGTTGGTGAATGAGGCCCTTTGTTTTCAAGAATCTCATTTGTTTTCAAGTGTTTTCTTAGGAAAAAATTAGAAAAAAAAGTTAGAAGAAAGTTAAGAAAAAAAGAACTTTATTCATGAATATAAAATCTTCTTAAATTTGTTCTGAAGACAAAAGATAAGAAGAAAGCACGCAAGTTGTTAGGCACGACACGCTAGCGGAGTGCCCAAAACCCCCCTTAGCTGTTACCGATTACAGCGATATACTGTAAGTCCTTTTCAATCACAAGTCCTTCAACTTTTTGATGCACATTGTTTTTTTTGTTTTTTTAAGCAAAGTATCTTTTTGATGGAAAAAGGTCTTATGTCAATACTCTACATACAACAGGGCCAGGCTTTTGCATTTAAATGACCAGTGTGAATAGAGGTCAAAGGGAGTGTTCAGTGAGTCACCAGTGCTGAAATCATACTTATTATGACCGCCGCGCAGCGAAGCGGCGGTCATATAGGTTTAGTCAGATTTTTTTTTTTTTTTTTCTTTTTCGCATGCCCAAATTTCCGTCAATGATTCCCGAGACACTGAAAGACCGGGGTACACGAAACTTGGTGGGCATGTAACCCCACATGGATAGTTTTTCGTTTTGATCTGTAGTAATTGAAGGTATCTGTAACCTAACATAGTCAAAATTGCACGAAATTGGAAGTGTAGGATCATTATGACACCCTCTGTATGCACGCCAAGTTTTGTGGAACTCCGTTCATGGGGGGCCACACAATAAATTAATTTATGTTACTATACACCAACTGGCCTGTAGGTGGCCGGAGACAGTTTTCTGTGAATATCTCGAGAACCGTAGGGCCTAGGAGGTCCACCTTTTTTATGTATGTTGGTCTTAAGGGGGCATGTCAACCCATCCCATTATCACTTATTTCATGTATAGCGCCACCTAGTTAAAAATTAAAAAGCAAAAAATTAGGTGTTTTCATCACAATATCTCTGGCTGACAAGGTCAAAACAGCACGAAATTAAAAGTGTAGGATCATTATGATACCCTCCGAATGCATGCCAAGTTTTATGTACTTTCGTTCATGGGGGGCCTTACAATAAAATAATTTATGTGTACATTTAGTGACGTACACCAACAAGGATTCCCGGGACACTGAAAGACCGGGGTACACAAAACTTGGTGGGCATGTACCCCCACATGGATAGCATGGAACCGTCATTTTTCGTTTTTGATCTGTAGCTCCCCCGCTGGACTGGACCCCCCGAAAGGAGGGTAGGGCAGACACAGTTCTCTGTGAATATCTTGAGAACTGTAGGGCCTAGGATGACCATTTTTTTCCGTATGTTTGCCTCCAGGGGTCATGTTAACCCATTTCATGTGCACGGATGTGCACAAACAGATACACACACACACACACATACATTCACAGTAATCATACGTATGACACATACTCACACAGTAGACATATGTACGCTTGCATGCACAGGCACATACGCAGGCACACACACAAGCACGCACACACACACACACACACACACACACAAACACACACACACACCCACACACATAACATAAACATAACACAAACAATCAAGAATTTCTCAGAATTATGAACAGGCAAGATGGAGGTGGGTTGTATAAAATTAATTTTACATGTGAAATCTATGAGCTAATCATGTTTTGGTGCTTGTTGTCTAGCAGATATCAGTGAGAATTGAGTGTGGATAATGCAATTTAGTGAGACAGTTAGAATCATATAGGCCTTTCAGCGTGATTTCTTTTTGTGGAAAAAATGTGCTGGACTGGGCGGTGGTCATCCGGTACATCTAGTTAAAACACATTTTGTAGTGCACTTTCTCTAATGGTTATAATGCTCACTTATCAGGACTCCTGATTGCACCGTGTTTATAGTGACCAGTGTTGCTGTTTGTTGTGCGTTTTCCTATTAAGTCCTGAACATAGTGCCATCAGGAATTATGGAAACTGCCTCTTGATTTTGTCTCAATCCAATCAAGTAATTTTGTTGCTTTGACAGAGTTATGCCAATATGTAGTGTCAAGATTATGTGCAATAAACATGCACGTTTGTTTTACACACTGGCAAAACTTAACTCAAATCAAATCAACAAGATGACTTGAGTAGGTTCATTTATTTGAGTGTAAGATATAGATTAGTCGCTCTACCACAAGCCTTCATTATTCCACCCTCTACTAACAGCAATATATTACCATGCTAAAATGTATAAAGTACTGGGAAGATTTAAGGATTGAGGACTTCTGTTTAAAACATATTCATAGCTGTATTCTGGAGACCCCATATAAGTCATCTTGTGACATTCAAAAGATTTCACTCTTTAAACGAGTATTGCTGCTGTGACAGTGGAGCAATTTCCATAGCAATAGCAAGAAGGAATGCAAGACGTTTTAATGGACTGGCCAGTTGCATATCATTAGCAATGCCACTGCTCCAAACATCTGGGCCTGAAGAAGCTGAAGCTATGTTTCATTATTTAGTGGATTTACACTGAAGCTTCAGCCATACTAAACATGACTGAATATGGCCACTCTGTTGTGTGGTATAGGGCGCGCTGGACAGCACACTCAATGCATCTGCTGCCTACCACAAGTGTGAGTCTGGGCCTCAACTAAAAGAGTCTTTTGACCACATTAAACATGGCTATTATATATCTCCAGTGAGTTTTAATCTTGATAGACCACATGTGTTTATTTCCAGTCTTGCCTTTGGAAACCAATAGGGGACCATAGAACGGCCACAAAAGGCTGACTGATAAATCTGTCTGCCCGACAGAGTGCCTGCCTCTCGCACTCAAAAGGCGTCTGGTCTTGTTCTTTCTCTTTTTCCCCTCTCACTCCCTCTTTCTCCCTCTGTCCAAAGAATCTCTCCCTTTTTTCCATCTCTCTCTCCCTCTCTCTTACACATGCACACCCACACAAAGGGATGCAGTGTTGCGTGTAATTTGCATGTGCCCCCCAATATAACTCCAACAAAGAGCGGGAAAACAGCCAATCCATTTCACAATATCTCTTGTTTAAGCGGCGGGCTCCTTATGTTTCGAAATGAGAATTTAACCCGTCTTTGAAGGGTCTCCTCAAATAGGTTTGCTTTGGGGGGTTTTGGTAGCTGTGATTATTTATTTTTTTCAGTGGTGTCTTCAGATGCGATGACTTCCATTTCCTCATTAATAGTTTGCTGTGTGGTGCGGCTGGGTGGGATTTCCAGTCATGTGGGGTGACATCAGTATGACAAGGGGGAAGGTCCCCGGGGGGCATCGGGAGATGTGGCATTTCCTTCTCATCAAGACAAATAAAGCCCCACTTTGATGATATCATCTGGGAGTCACGGCCCCCCTGCACGGTCTCTGTCACTCCGCCGGCACAGTCACATTTCCCACAAATTGAGAGCCTGTCTGGCTTCTTTGTGCTTGCATGCTGGGTGTGTTGGTGGGAGGTTCTCTTTTTCTCTCTGTCTCTCTCTCTTTCTGTGTGTGTCTGTGTGCATCTCTCTCTTTCTCTCTCTCTCTCTCTCTCTGTGTGTGTTTTGTGTTCGTGCATCTGTGAATCTGCATGTGTAGTATGGAGTATGGAGTATGTGTGTGAGTGTTAGTGAGTCTGTGTGTGGGAGGGACGTCTGTGTGTGTGTGTTTCAGTGTGTGAGGGGGATCAGATTGGGAGGGATGTTGTGCATGGGTTTGTGAGCACTTGTGTGCGTGTGTGTGTGTGTGTGTTTATGTGTGTGTGGTGGGGGTTGTGTTTGTGTGCTTGCATGTGTTTGTGTGTGGGCGGGTGGGTGAGGGGGCTGCTGGGTGTCTGTATGTGTGTGTGCAAGTGTGTCTGGAAGAGTTTATGCGGGTGGGGAGGGGTGGGGTGGATGGGTTAGGAAGTGCATAATGAATGTTTTATTTCCAACAACAACCTTCTCATCCGGTGGAAACTGTATTCCTAGATATTTCACTTCGAAATGAGATGCATCCTAGACAGAAGTCTAGGATGCATAAGACAAAGACAAAAGAGACACCACATTGAGTGTGGTTTGTTCACCACACGCCTGAGGACATATCGCGGTGCTAAATGTCCGTTTGAAAAGCATTACATCTTAATGCTTCAGTGTGCTGTGAGGTCTTTTTTTAACAGCACTCTCCTCCCACTGACTGGGACTATACCGGCCTCCTGTTGTTCCCTCTCTTGGCTGTGAGCACCGGTTGAACATCCTCTTCACACACACTCACTCTCATTCAACAGGGCTTTAAAATGGGTCACCCATCCCTGTCCGCTGCTCTTTGGGAACATACATGGCGGGCGACAGTATGTCTCCAGGTGTCAGCTGACCCGTGTTTCCCCCCGTGTCTCTCAGCATCTCGCCGGTCTAGCAGCAAAGTGGCCCCAGACCTCAAGGGAAACACCCTTGAGACGGGTTTGCATAGTCCCACTGTTTCTCCGGAAAGATTTGTTTGCTGTGCAACACTATTAGATTTCTCTGTGCGGCCCAGTGCAGCTGCATTTAAAATGATTCGGGGAGGGTTATTTTACAGACTGGCAAACAATACAGACTCTTCATGTCACAGAGGAAGGAAATGGAAACAAAAGACTGAGATTTTTAAAGCTAAATGCTCAGACCTACTACATCTGTGTCTGAAGATCCTTCAAGTTAACTTTTGCTGCCCTCTACTGGTTCAGACAACACAACAAGCAATTAGATGAAAATTACAGAACAGCAATGAAAGACTGATCTTAATACTAGAAAATAACTGCTACTGCTGAAAATAGTTAATGCTAGCATTTTTCAAAGTATATAATATAAAAAAAAAAATGGTGATCCAAATATATTCTCTCTTTCCTCAAACTTTTTCAGTCATAATGATTTAATGTGGTTTATGTGGCCAAAGATGGTCACAAATACATTGTCATCTTAATATTTGTACACCATCAAAACCATGTTTATACCAACCAATATCAACCAATAGCACTTTTCTGATTAGTTTGATGTGCACTTGTTTTGGCTCTTGTTCATGGATTTAGATCTTTGTCTGTGTCGCCCCCTTCTGGTGAGATGGGAAAAATATGTATAGGCCTAGGCTACTCATTTTTTTTTTTTTTTGGAATCCATAATAATGAACAATAAAACATAATTAAATGGTTAATTGTTCTAACAAAGTCATATATAATCTACCTGCTTGCTTATACCTTCACGTTTAATACAGTTTTCAACAGTAGATCCAGTGCGACCCAGAATCAGCAGCAGTGCAGTCAGTCAGTGAAGCCTAATCTCCCTCATGCGAAGTTCGCTGCGCAGTACGCACCATCTCCGCTCTCTCGACTCCGCACCGCTCCACACGCGTAGTTTATGCGCTCGTGTTTTACATTGTAATGTTGTGAGACCTCGGCACAGCAGGAGCGCCCCTTGACTTTGAGGCCACCTTGCCTTTGGGAATCGTAGCATTACGGGCTTTAGCCATTCCTGCGACTCATAATTAAGGCGATTTTCTGACTGTGTCAGCATGTGGTACAGTATTTCAAAGGCAACGGACTGGCGATTTAATGGCAGCGGGTTTAAGTCCCGAAAGGGGCATATCGCGGTGCCCTTCAGCAGGGCTTTTCGTCCTTAATTGTTCCTGCATTCTTGTTTTACAAATGACTAACAGCATGAGGTGTGTGTAGGCCTAATACACAGCAGAGATTATATGTGCTTACTTGAAAAGCCCCCATTTAACCACATGTATTCAAACTACCTCAGCAGAAAGATGCTTTTATATGTAGCCTATTCAATCCAGTTTTCTTTTGTAAAGCAGGACTCATTAACACTGAATATAACTAAAAGCTTTGTGTGCTATTTCTACCTGTCTCATTATGTCTGCTCATTATCAGCCGTCTCAGTTTCGCAATTTTCTCATTTTCTTGTGGCTTATTAAAATATTTTTGCTCAGTGCTTCATTCAGTAACTCCATGGCATATGTGAATTACAACCAGTGGGTGATGATAACAAATGCCAATTGGGGAAATGATTGAGCAGAGGTCTGGGTTAACTACAGTAGCTGCAAGAGTGTGTGACATAAACTTATTATGACACCTGTTTCACAAAATGCATTAAGAGTGCTCTTATCTAGTGTTCATGGACCTCTTTCCCAAATGGGGATTACGGATAGTTCTTGAATAAATGGAATTCAGAGTGGTGACCCCCTTGCATTAAAAGCCAAATTTATTCGAGGACTAGATTTAATCCCTGTCTGGGAAGCCTGCCCTGAAAGTGTTCCCTAAATTCGACTCCCTTAACCCATTATGGCTAGCAGGCATGCAGAGTGCCCTTGTGATGTAGAACTGGACATGGAATCGAAAGCATTAAACAAGTCATGCATTAAACATGACCTAGAGACACCCAGAAAGGAAGGGGGGTGAGGTGGGGGAGAGACGGAGTGGGAGAACCAGGCCACACTGACCATCCTGTGCAGTGACCATTTTGATTCCCTTTTTTTCAAAGGGCATATGCCTCATTTGGCATTTCTCGCTGAGAGGCAGAGGAACTCTTTAACCAACCGTGTCTGAGCAAATATACCCGCTAGCGCTGCAAATAAGCGGTCCGAGCAGATCCGCCGCCCGGTGCTGTTCCCGCCACCGCCACCGTGCACGCGCAATAATTCGAGCACCAATCGCTTGTGAGCGCCTCGTGCCCATCCCTCGCCCGCCCGCCCCGCCGTGACTCAGACTGGTGCACTCTGATTCCCCGTGTTGGTGCCAGCGTAATCCCGCACCCTGCGCCATCTGCTAACAGCCCACTAATTTGGCAGCCATCACTCTGGCGGCAGAGTTCCCAGCATGCCTTGCTCTCCGCAGCCTCGATCGAGCAGCGTTAGCAGAACCAGTGAGGCATGCAAAGGGGATGGAGAGACCTGCAACTCAGCGGCTATTTTTCGCTTTAATCATTGGCTCCCTGCATGGACTAACATGAGCAAGAACACAAGCACGGTTATGCACACTTAACATGCATGTTTAAAAGGGCAGCTTTTGGACATCCCCTTTGATCATTGTTAAGTGTGGATAGAGAAGACTGCATCATTAGTTCTTAACCTAACATCAGTGTCAATTGTGACCTAGATTGTCACAGATTTGTATGCACAGTTGGACAGTTAGAAAGTTTCCACCAGCTGCCAGTGTTGCCATTATGCACACAGAATGTTCCCCAGTTGGCAGAATTATCAGCACTGGACAGCGCTACTTAATTAAATCCCATGTTCATTAGATAGTGAATGTCAGCACTGCTCTGATACTTAGCAAGCAACCAAGTGCAATGGGGATATGATACCTATTCAGCAATCTCAAATGTAAGGGCAATATCTGTCACACTATAGTGACAGGCAGGCTTATATGTTGGCTTGACATTTATATTATTCACACACAGCCCAGCACAGCACAGTGCAGTTAGCCAGACTCTCTCGGGGGGTTTGCTGGGTGAGAATGTGAGGCGTTAACAGAACACAACAAGTCTCAAATCAGCGGTTTGCGCGCAGTGCGGCAACAGACACCCCCGTAACGAAACATCTGAGACCAAGCCATGTCCCACTTTAGCACTCCTAACAAGGCCAGCAGGGCCCCCAATTACGCCACCCTCTCAGACGGCGACCACAGAAGCCTGGTCTCTACAAACAGGGAACTGTGCAGCGAAATGACGAAAGGGCCAGTGATTAATCGGCTTCAGTCCTTGTTGGGGAAGGCAGCGCCCCTCTTCCTCCTCTCCCCTGTCCTCCCCTTACCCCTCCCTGGGAGCGGGTGTGGAGCGGAGGGGAGGGGAGCAGGCGTTGGGCAGGGCTGGGGGTTTATGGTGGGGTTGGGGTTGGCTGCTGACTCTCCCCCACCTCATTAGAGAGGCAGTCAGAGGCGAGACGAGACGAGGCGGTGCATTCTGCTGGAATGTGTCTGTGCGTGCGCGTGTGTGTGTGTCTGTGCGTGTGTGTTTATGTGTTTGTGTGTGTGTGTGTGTGTGCATGGGGCGTAGAGGCTTGCAGGAGGAGGGGGGAGTGGGGGATGGGGAGGAGGAGGGCCTGTGAAGCCTGCTGGTGCGCTGTGACCGTGTCAGGCTGAGAAGAGAAGAGAGGATGGGAGCGGAGTACAGCTAGCAGCCCCGAGCCGCAGCAGCTCTGGCAAAGCCTAGCCGCCACTCTGTTCTGACGTTAATTATCTTTCCAGTGGCAGAGCCTGGCGCACAAAACCAAAAGAGTAACTTTTGCCTCTCTCTCTCTCTCTCTTTCTTTCTTTCTGTCTCTCTTTCATAGTTGCTGTTGTGTTTTCTTTTTTTTACCCCTTGTCATAGCATAGCCACACAAGTTTGATTTGATGTATTGTCTGAAAAAAAAAGCATTTGTTGTTTCTTCCTCGTGACAAGCCAAGCGATGGCTCTGTGTCCCGAGCCCCCAGCTGTTGTCTGCAATGTCTTCATCAGGCCTGGTGTGTCTCATTAAACAGCAGTCATCTGGCAGCAGTTAGGTGTTGACACTTTAATTAAAAATATCTTGCAGAGGCAACAAGACACATATATTTAAAAAAATGAGAAAAGACCACCAGAATAGAGACAGAGGAGAAAAAGATAAGGGAGAATGAGAGTGAAAGAAAAGTATATACAGCTCTGTAAAAAATTAAGAGGCTGCACATTTTTCTGATGTCATCCTACGATTGCTAAATGACATTCATGAATTGACGGTCATATTCAAAATTAAGAGACCACTGCAAATTTGAACATGACCGTCAACTCATTAGTTTTCTCATAATTGTTTTCAGAGCCGTGTACTGTATATCACAAACTGTAAACAAGGAAAAAATGCACTGAAGGAAAATAGTGGAGAAAAGAGGAGGGAGGAGAGGAAAAGAGTGCCACAGACAGACATGGAGACACAGGAAGAGAGTGAGACAAGAGCAAAATGCAGAGAAAAAGAGAAAGGGAGGAAGAGAAAGAGAGAAGGAGGGGAAGACAATAGAATAGAACTTTACTGGCATTGTTTTACAAAATAGTAGAGATAGAGAAAGAGCAAGAGAGAGAGAGGGAGGAGAAAAAAGGAAGGAGGGGGAGAAAGAGGGAAGGAGACGACAACAGCACAAACAGAGAAGCGGCGACAGGAGAGCAGATGCGCGCTGCCCCTCCCCGGCACTTCAGACGGCTGAGGCGTGGAGCAGATGCCCACAGCGGGGCTCTGTCAGGCCCCTGCGCCACCGCGGCAGCACCCCCGACACCCCCGGCACGAGCAGGCCGCTGCCACTGCCATCCCCCCAGCCCAGGTAATCAAAGAGCAAATTGTCAGAACAATAACACTTTAGCACACACAGGAGGACAGGCGAGGGAGCCGGGGCTGGATCCTGTGGAGCAGATGGGGAAAGTGAGAGCGCTGTTCTCTTTTTTCCTTCATTTTCTATCCCTCCCTCCCTCCCCCTGTCTCTCTCTCTCTCTCACTCCCTCTCTCCCCCTCTCTCTATCTCCTTTCCTCCAATCTTTTATTGGTGGCTTCACAATTAACTTGAGGGAACTGGGTCACGATGACCTGCTCAGAATACAAAGCACCCACTGAAAAACCACAGTGACACACACACACACACAGCTTACATCCAACAAGGTTCCCAGGAGAGAACTTGTGTTGCCACCGGACATGTTGGCTTCAGGTTTAACAGAGAGTGCTTGGAAAAAGGGAAATAAGAACCTTGCGTAAGTGGTCATTATTTTCCGTGAGATATATTTGCCTGGTGGTTTGCCCCTACCATATTGTAAAATCGTGAGCGTGCACAAAGTATCCGACTGCTCCTGTGGGAGAGCCATGACTCTATTTAAAACTCTCTTTTTGAACAGAGAAGCACCATAGACAAGCTGCCAGTGGTCTTTGGTAATGGGGACCAGGTGCAAGGTGATTGCACAACTAGAGCCAATTATCAGAAGGGTCAACTCTACTTGTAGAGAGCCTCTAGTGTTGTGTTACTCTCTTATTCGCCCATACACACGCAAACGTGCACCCACACATGCATGCATACACACGCCACAGCCACCAGCGGGTGTGTTAAACTTGTCATCCTCATCCCACAGCTGACGACGAGGCTTGAATAGCAATCGCAACGCCATCAGACATGCACTTCTCGTCTGGATGTGCGTGTGCACTCTCATATTTTGCTCCTGCTTTGTGTGCTTCCAAGCTTGCATACAAGTTTGTATGTCATGACATGTCAAAAAAAAGTTTGTTACTACGCCCTTTGAATGGTTGCCAAAATCATGTTTTTTTTCTCCCCAAACAGGTAATGACCTCACGTCCTCATCGGTCACAGCCAGCGCTGGTCAAGATCTTTCAGCGATGTCCTTTGATGTCATCTGGGAGGCGGAGTAGGTTTAGGAGAGATCTCTGATACTGCTTCACTTTTTTAGAAACTTCATAACGAGGAGATGGAAACTATCAAATCTTCAGGTTAGGAGATGTTGATCAAGCTAGTTCATGTTTTGCTTGATAAATAGGGAATCCTACAGTATTCTACAAACCCCACGCCCATGGCCCTTTAAATGACAAGCTAACAATATATTTTAATTTATCTTCTATGTTCTACTGTGTGGATGAAAATGACACAACCCACAACCCACTCATAGAATGTTCACATTTGTGTCCAAACAGGCTTTGAAGATTTAATGTTGAAGCTCATTAGCAAGATAACAAATCTGAAGCTGACAAAAAAAACCTCTTGTTCTGCGAGGTCGATACTGCCACAATAATGAAGAGAGTGTGCTTGTTCCCTCGACTCTGTTTCTCTAATTGCACCACCACGCAGGTATAAATAAACTTTTGCTACATGCTTCTGTGTTCTACTCATGATCACACCTTCCCCCATTTTCATTCCAGCAGCATTGTGTTTGGTATCCTTTTGAAAGCGCTTCAGTTGCCCATCTTACCTCATGGCTGCCAGGGTTAGATATACTCAGTGCGACGCAGAAGCCAAATAGCCTCTAAAGTCCAAATGACAAGAGGTTATGGTGTTGTGTTTTGCAGACAGATTCATTGAAGCTTTCCCTGGCTATGCTCAAGTCAAATGGATCATGTCCTTAATTTGATTTGATTAATTGGTGCAGAATGAATAGTTACATTTTCCCCTTATTCAAGTTACATTAGATAAAGGAGGACATACTGTACATTTGATGTCAACATATGCTGCAGCCTAGGTCAAAACACTTTCACCGTTTAGTTTTAAATGTGTAGAAGAAACAGCTTTTGAAATGTGACTAACTAAACATGACTCAAAGTATTTCACATATTTAAACTCTGTGTTTGAACATCCAGAGGTCACATTCACCCAATCGGTCTTTCGCTGAAGGCCAGTGTATACAATCTGACTTAGTCTCCGGCTCAGAATATTTTCACTGTTCATCACGGTCAAATGCAAATCTTTTGTAAAGTTCTCTGTCTTGGCAGCATGGATCTTCGAATGCGAAAAACCTTTTCCAGCCACTTTGACACCAGAGTCCGATCAGATCTCAGAGTTTCCCACTGATAGGTCACAGATTGGAACTGATGTGCCTCCCCTAAGTCCAGAGTTGTGAACATTGCGACTAATTGAAGGGATCATGGACCTAGAAATCGGATGGCCCAAATATTCACTTTCAGCGGGGTGCTGTCATTAAAAACACAGAAAAAAGTTGATTTCAACTTCACTCTTAAGTTGGCTCTGTGAACTGTGGCTGGCAATGCAACTGCAAAGAAAATGACCTGCTTGTCATGCATGGCACACTCACCATAAAAATTGCTTTTGAATAAATAATTCATTGCAATACTTCCATTCTAACACGTGCCTGTGATTGCTGACAGTCTAGTTCATGTTGTTTTTTTTTTTTAAATGTGCCCTAAATATTTGAAAAGGGTCGTAACTTTGCAGCAGAGGCCATTTGAAGTTAGGGCACAAGGAACTTGCAGGCATTACTTTCCAGGTTACCTGGAAGCCTTTGACTGTGTGCTATTCTTACAACATTCCATGTATTTTATTTGAACATGTCTACAAGCCTGCAATTATGACTGCCATTTCGCAGATACTTTTATCCATAGAGACTTCATTTGAGATAATATGCCTCGCAAACAAATGCATATTATTAATTTCTATTGTTCTGTCTTGTTGTATAAATAGCATGTCCTTGCCAACTCCCCACAGTGTCTAGAGTAATTTTAATCAATCATTTTAGAGCATTAATCCAATGAAAACGTAGCCCAATTGATTTTGAGGCTGGCTGACAAAACAATTTTGGATTCAAAGAGTTTGCAAATACTTTCATCAAGGTGGTTGCAGTCAGTAAAAATTACATATAACTGTCTCAGCGAATCTATCCAGTGTCATTTATCATTCAGAATTTTTATAGATTATTTTGCACAACAACTCTCCGAGATAAGAACGTTTCAGGAACAAGAGACAAAAGAAAAGAGTTGTGATATCTTTAACTTCTAACTTTTTTTTAAAGTATATTTTTTTGGGCTTTTTTTTGCCTTTATTCCGACAGGACAGTGAAGATAGACAGGAAGTGAGTGATGGGGTGGGGTTGGGACATGATCGCAGGTTGGATTCGAATCTGTGTCCCCGTGGGCACAGGGACCCGTTCATGATACGGGCGCTGTAGCCTGTTGCGCCACAAGCGCCCCACAGCTTCTAACTTCTGAATTATTTCTGGAATTCAGAAAAAAGTTTGCAAACCAGAATATATTCTCCCCTTCAATGCATAATACAAGTGACTTGCTGTCACACCCTGATGACTAATTTCCCCCTGAATTGATTCCCCCCATGCTTTTAGTTGTGAGATATTTCTCCAAATAGATGGCATTGGGTGATAAAGCTGCAGCCCTGGACTGCAGAGCAGAGGCTATTGTTTCCTTTCATAGAGGATGAGACTGAGGAGCCTGAGAAATCCAGTATCTATCTGAGACATCCATTCAGCACAACATGGCTCTGAGCAGGAGCCAGACACTCTTTACTTTCACAAGACAAGATGATAAAGGAGACTCAAAATGAAAGCTCTGTGTGTTTTTTTGTTTTTAATTTCATTATTTTTTTTTATTTTGCAACAAATGTGTTTTTACAAGCAACCCCCCCTGCCTTTCATCTCATCTCTAATATCTGGCACGCACTTGGAGGAACAGAGGGCCGACAACACCACGCAACCGAGCGCCATTCTGTCTGTGCGTGGGAGAGGGATGCTCGAGAGTGAAGGCTTTTTTGAATAATGATCACGCCTGACTCCGTGAATGGACTTCTCGCTCCGGCTGCTGCGAATAGTTTGCAAAGTTGGGTGAAACGCCTAGGGAGCACAGTCAGCTGGCCATCTCTCTCTCTCTCTTTCTCTCTATCTCTCTCTCTCTTTTTCTCACTCCCTCTTACTCTTTCTCTCTTCCCTCCGTGATGAATCGGGGGGTTATTTTCGGCGTAGCTGCCCCCACAGAATGTCTGGCACTCCTCCAGCAGCGGGGTCAGCTTGGCACCGCGCGTGGGGCCTCGGGACTCGGGGAGAGTCAGTGGGGCCAAGTCTGCCCGGCTCGGCTCTGCTCTCTGGGCATCGGCCAGTCCTCTGAAGTGGCTCCTCTTGGACGCCAGATGGAAGGGGGCTGCGGCTCCGCATGCCTCCCCGCTGGGCCTTCGTCAGTCACCCCGCTGCAGGCGGACGAATGGATGCCTGGACTCCAGGAGGACATCATCATCATCATCTGGCGCCCACCACTCCCGAGCATCCGCCGAGCTGAAACTGAAATTCCACACAGCCACACAAAATGGAATTAGAGACTGAGAGAGAGAGAGAGAGAGAGAGAGAGAGAGAGAGAGAGAGAAAGAGGTAGCATCCGCCGAGCTGAAACTGAACTTCCACACAGCCACACAAAAGGAGAGAGAGAGATGGTGAGAAAGGAAGAGAGAGAGAGGGGGAGACAAAGGAGTCATGTTCTCTGACACATGGTGCTCAGGCACATCTGGGTATCTGGGAGGCTCTAGTACAGTTGGCAGGGAAAGCTACTGGCCCATAAAATGCTTTGGACTGAGAAACATTTATTTTTCAAACAAACGCACATTTGAAATGTGTCGGTATGGTGCACACTGCTGTTGATCATCAAGTAACTTTTTGAGATCACATTCAGGATGCTTATGGACTAATACATTTCTGAATCAATTGCCAGGAAGTGTTGTGCAGCAACCATCTGGTGCACAACAAAACAATATCAGCAGGCAAAAGCTGACAAACAGCATTAGCATATGACAAATTGTTGACTAAAATAAGACATTCGGCATAATGCAGCATTTGGAGAAACAACAATTAAATCCAATTGAAACAGCATTAACTGAAAGCATAATAGCATTAACCTGCATGACATACTGTACCAAAACACATTGCCACAAACAAAGCAGACATAAAAGACAGCCAAAGCTTGTGACTGTGTTGTAGGTATTGAATATCACATACATATCACAATATACCCAATTGTGGGTATACCCAATTACAGTTCTACTGAAATTACTTGGAAAACAAAATGTAAAAAAATGATTTATGGAATTTCATTAAAATGGAGGATATAGCGTTTTGGAAACAAACTCCTCATATATATATATATATATATATATATATATATATATATATATATATTCCACTGCTTGGTTGAATTTCCCATTGTCCTACGTAATTTAGAACGACCATTACCGTATGTTATTTGCACACCTATGAAGACGATCCATTTTGTGGGCCGTATCACACTTGTATATTAATTCGCCGAACTCGTTGTTTAAATGTTTAAAAGTTTAAATGAACTGTTACGTTGCATCTGAGCTGTAAAATGCAGACGTTCAGAACATGGCAACATTGTAGCATATGACGGAGGTGGCTTTTAGATGGATGACAGCAGGCTAAGTAAAATAGCGATGTTTCCAAGCTAAAGTTCATCAGAATCTTGGAATACGCCCGCTTGACAATGGGAGAGATAAAACTAACGACTGGCCTTTATCCCTTATATATATAAGGGATAATGGACGACACGGTGTGTATATATATATATCTCAACATTTATTTTGAAATAAATAACCATACTATCTCAACAATTCTCTTCAAGACAAAATATTCATAACGACTTCAAAAAGTTGTCCAAGATCAACTCTCTAATCCGGATTATATATTTCAGTTGCATTAAAGTACCGGTATCTTGTTTACCAGTAGATCTACATATTTTTCAAAGTACTTGTCCACCATAGTCTATGTTACATACTGTATGTACTGAATGTATTGACAGCATGGCTGAAATGACTGATTACTTCATGTAGACTTCTTCAACAACATTTACCTGAAACATTCATATCTGAAACATGGTCCCGAAAATAAAATGTTATCAACTTTCTTTCACCGCTTCATTTCAATGGCACTGCCAATTTGTCATCACCGCCCCAGAGCTCTCATAGAACACATCCACTGAGTCATCAGGATCGATCAGTTCAGCTTTTCATCGCCTCCTCCATGTACAGAAAGCGAACGCTTGCTCAGAGACGGAGCCACAGGGGCCAAGCTGATGCTCTCAGTGTCGCCGCGATAGTTTGTGAGCCTTCCAGCGGCGCGGCGCGGCTCCGAGCAGCTCAAGGACGGGAGAGTTTGCAGCCCGCCTACGGGGCGCTCGGCACACGCTCTTTAATGAGGTGCACCTGGCCCTCATTTATAATGGAGCTCAGATGTGCGAGTTGTTCGGCGGAGAGGGCTCTGTCCAGTGCCATGTTGGACAGCTGTAGGGGTGTCCTTACGACTGCATAATGTATGGGGCCGAGCAAGGGACAGCTCCAACCGAAGCGTGGAAATTAGGAGATCCTCATTGTCCATCCGATGCCACCCTTCACACACACACACACACACACACATACACACACAGACACATTAACCTCACTGTCAGGCAGCACGCCTTTATCTCTGACATTAGCACAAGCACAGATCAAGCCAAATGAGAGCGCTCAAAAGATGGTTGTCTTTATTTGGAGTGGTCTCTCAAGGTGAGAACTGGTGGTCTGACAGCAGAAAGCATGTATATGTTGCATGTATGTATAGGAACTAAAAATGAAACCTTCTTCAACCTTCTTGAAATCTCATTATTTTTATTTAGTCAGTTGAAGGATAACAAAATATGTCATGGCAACTGGTCATTTTTTAGATATGTGTACTACTTACAATGTTTAGTGTGTGTGAAATGAAAATGATCATCTGAAAAAAAAGTATTAAACATTTTTTGTTGGTAGGTTGATACCAGGTCAGGTATTTCTGATTTGACATATATCTTTAATTACATTTAATTATATTTATCCAAGTCAAGTCAAGTCAACTTTATTTATATAGCGCATTTCATACACAGAGGTCATTCAATGTGCTTTACATAAAGCAATCCAACATAAACAATACATTTTCCAGTATACAAACATGTAGATAATGCCAAGTGCTTACACTGGTCGTGAAACTACCCTTATCTTGCAATGTTGGTCTCTAAGCTATTAGAATGTTTGTTATTAGAAGCAAACAAAAAGCATTATTTTTTAAAGATGGAGATATCTTGTGTTGCATAATTATTGAGCAAATGATCCCTGTGGATACTTTGAGGTCTACCATTTGCTTTGAGAGTGTACATAGCATAGACTCTCATTCAGCACTTCTTTAACAGAAAATCAATGACACTTTAACTGTTAATCAATCAAAGCTCATGCCACTGCTCCCCCACCTCCCCATGATAAAAAGCAATTTACCCAGTGATCATGTGCATCACTGAGTAGGCTACGCTTAACACATGATGCACCGACTTAATCTGGAAGTGCCAACACACCTGTCTGACTGCCTGCTGAATGAAGACTTCCAGCCCCAAGAGGAGCAAGGAAAATGTTCTCACTGTATATTTTTTGGCATTTCCCACATTCAGATTTCGAGGTGCACTGTGAGACACTCACTCACAATCAAACACACATGTATGTGCGTATGTGCGCATGCGCGCGCGCGCACACACACACACACACACACACACACACACACATACGCAGAGACACATATATACGCAGACACACATAGACACAGACACACCTACACAAAATGCTTTGTAGACCTGTCTTTACATTAATGTGTCTATGTGGGTGTCTTAATGTGATGTATCTGTTTTGAATGGGGATGGGATGTATGTTGCTTATTATATGGCACATGTTGTATGTGCTAGATGGGAAATACATGTTACATGTTATGTGTGCTATATGTGGTGTTGTGCTATGGAACATGAAAAGATGATGTGTGTGAAAACGATTATGCCTCTGGGGACACACAATCACAGTAGTTCCTTCTGTGTTCATGCTTGGGGTCGGGTTGGTTCAAGGCACTCTACTTACAAGCCCAATTATAACAGAGCAGCGGCGCCGTGAAAGGAAGGAGATTGCCTCATGAAGAGATGGAGCTTTCAAAACTGTAATAGTCAAATCAATGATGCTGAAGTGTCAATCACCAAGACACCACAACTCTCTCAACCCTAACCAGTTACCACTGCTTACCTGGCTGACAACGTCACATGAATATTAGGCTGAATTGATTTCCACTACTTGCTCCTGTCATGTTGGACAGCATTCTCCGTTTTGCATTTGATGGTGCATTGTCTCAGTGGTGCACACATGCCATAGTGTTCCATACATAATCAAGACAGCTGTTAATCTTTTTTTTTCATGCCAGGATTAAGCAGGCTAAAAAGCGGCAGAGTAATCCGGTTCCCGACTGATCAGCTGAGGATCTCTGGTGCCCCGATGGTGACTTTGTGATTTTTCTGACTAGCAGGTGTGCAGTCATTTACCATGCTGAGATAAGCAGTACCTCGAGACTTTTATAGGTGATAACATCAAGTGGAGCAAACAGGGCAAGGAGGTATTAAAGATCTCATCACAGCGCTCGGCACTCATCACAAAATGTGTTATGTCAGCACTCTGTGAATAGATCAAATAAACAGTTCTACTGTTGCTATATAGTCGAACGCTTGGTGTGAGTGTGTGTGTGTGTATGTGTGTGTGTGTGTCAGTGTGTGCGTGTGAAAGAAAGATAGACAGAGCACGTGTACAAGCACTTTTGTATGTGTGTGTCTGTGTCAGTGTGTTAAGCCGCTAACACTGATAATATTGGTGTAGAAGTAAGAAATTGTGCAGGGAAAGTGCTTACCCATTCATTCCACTGACCACTGCATTGCAGATTAGAAATGCAAACCCTGGACCTCGTTATGAAATATTCCTCTTACTGTGGCCACAACCCTTTATTAAAGCCAACAAAGGGAACGCCATTCTAATGAGAGCCAAGAGACACCGGCTAAACAAACACAAGGAAATGCCTCACATGGAACAAGGGCTTTTGTCTTCCATTGTTGTTTTACTTTGTTCTCTCTGCAAAAGTGATTGTTTCCACAAGCGACTTAGCGAGAAGAAAAGCATCAGTGGGGCTTAGACAGGAGTCTTCTGCACACACAGGATTACACGGCACAACAGTCACACTCACTCTTCGACTTCAAGAGAATTTGGCATCTCTCAACATTCCTTACCTTTACGGTAACATCCCACCTGTATGCTGTTCCCAACGTGCACACATGAATATTGCATTTTCTAAGAATAGGCTATCCACTTAAGTAAGTATATATACTCTTTTGATCCCGTGAGGGAAATTTGGTTTCTGCATTTATCCCAATCCGTGAATTAGTGAAACACACACAGCACACAGTGATCACACAGTGAGGTGAAGCACACACTAACCCGGAGCAGTGTGCTGCCTGCTACAGCATCGCTCTGGGAGCAGTGAGGGGTAAGGTGCCTTGCTCAAGGGCACTTCAGCCGTGGATGTGGCCATGGGAGAGCTCAACCACTTCCCCCGCCCACATTTTTCCTACTGGGTCGGGGATCGAACCAGCAACCCTTCGGTTACAAGCCCTAAGCCCTAACCAGTAGGCCACGGCTGCCCCAGCACTTGAATGCTGTGATGACCTGTAAAAAGTAAAACCTAATCAAGACATTCAAGACATGCTAAGCTATTTTGAAAATCTACCTCCCTCTGCAATTTGATTTTCTTTGCAGTAAGGGAACACATTTGTCATGTTGCAATATTTATCATTCAACTCACTTATCAGAGCAGCGCATTTTTCATGGGGACCTCTTGCTTGTCAACGCCCCGGTCCCTTCAGCAATTTGTATGTGTCTATTTGGCATCTCTGGAGACTGCTCGGGTATGTTGACCACTCCTGTAATAGGCCTTTGCTGTCCTATGTTTTAGAAATAGTTAGGTTTCACTTCAAGTCCTCCACTCTATCTTCCTATAATGAAGCAAAAGGGATCCATGCACCGCCACATCAGAGAAAATGTAATGCTCTCTGCTTGCCTCTGCCTCTGCAGTTCCATCCACTGCTCACCAATAATGGCTGTAAAGGCAACGGTTTGATGAATGAATACAATACAACAGTGTCAAGTTCACTGTTCAACAGAGTGTTTCAGCACACATAATTGATGGCGAGTTGAAATTAAAATGATCTCAGCTGGCTCATGGGTGGAATGGCTTGATTAAAATGGGAAATGATGTGTTGGGTTTAAAATGAGCTGTGGGTTACTTTGATTTTATAGAGGATACAATGACTCAAACTTTATCTCAAGAGTTAAAACACAAAAACTCACAAACCAAATATCAGTTAAAGAAAATGTAACGATAGCTAATTATGCATATTACCTATTTCATCAGCCTCAGGCCACCAGGCGTTGTATTCATGTAATGAAAGGCAATCACTTTTGTCACAAGTGACAACTTACTTTTAAAGCAGTCACATAAAACAGACACAAGTCCTATCATTAAGATCAATTAAGATTTAACTATTCTTTTTCTCATTTACTTGCTTCTTGTAATACAGCTCGTTATCATCTGTCACTATGTCACATACTTTTTTCACATACTCACACGTATTTTAATTTTTAAAACAGTTCCGGTCCTTGATTATGATGAATTTCGTTCAATGCTGTTGTAAAATCCAAAACAAACATAGGCCTACAGCTTGACCACATTTTGTTCTATAATACAGCACTACAACAACTTCATACAAAAGTTAGAGTAGCTGCGTCTTGGCGTTGCTTGGCAACCATTTAGATAGAGGAAATATATTTCTTGGTGGAACAATAATTATCTGTGAATATATGGTTACATTTCTTGTTGATGTGCTTTTATTTTTTATATGAAATCTTGCCCGATATATGTAGTAATCGTTTTAGAAAAGCAATGAGTCACTTGAGTCCAAAGGTTACACTGATTTTAGAACAGTTAAGGGGGGTTTTGGCACTTGGCTTGCGTGTCGTGCCCAACAACGTCCATTAGCTGTTCTAAGATCAGTGTAACCTTTAGCCTCTCTGGGCTTATTGCTTAAATACAGTATGTTGACAACTTGTGTGTCTGGTAATGCTGTCTACTCAATATGCACTGTGCCATTTGGTCCTCAGTCAATTTCACAGCCACTGCACATCACATCACCACCACACATACACACACACACCCACAAACACACACAGACATACACACACACACAAGTTCAAAACTGCATTATATACTGTACACAACACTAGTCTTTTAATTAGACTGTACTAGCTGCTTTTTCCCTAATTCATAACATTTTTATGTTTAGCTAGTTTGGCTTGTGTGTGGCGGGCTCTGCTGTGTACCAAGCCAGAGAATAGCTGTCCCAATGTTGGCTTAGGGATGCAATTAGTGTATTGATTGCTTTACTATAGAGGGCAGTCGCTGGAGATTTTGGAACATTCTTCATGTAGGACTAGAAGCTGCTGATGTAGGTGAGCCTGACGACAGAGGAAAACATACATGTGTGTAAACACACACACACACACACACACACACACAGAGCACTGGCAGACAAGATAGATGATAGCTGGCATGGGAAGGACGGAAGAGGTCTTCGCTCACACCTTGTTCAACTCATCTGTGTGAATTTGAGAGGGAATTTGCTCTGACAATATGTTCTTTTCTGACCTTACCTTTCTTTCTAGTAATTATCTGCAACATTCAGTTACATTCTAATTATATAGCGATGAAACAACTGAAATTCTCTCGCGCTCTACAGAGCCCAGAGTCTCAACCCCTTAGAGCAAGCACTAAGGCAACGAGGGCAAGAAATCAATGTGTTTTTAACAGGAAAATGAACATTAGGGGGATCAAACTGATAGTGGATGAATATGGGAAGAACCTGCATTTAAAGTGTTTGTTATATAACAGCTTAGTGCGTACACTACGAGCTCATAATGATGATATCACAAGGATGATTAGAATAATGGGTAACACTTTACTTGACGCGTGAGTTCATAACACATTCATAGCAGCTGTCATAAACTGCACATAAAGCATTCATGACTGTTTCATGAGACATGACTCAACATTCATAAAAATATAGGAATATCTGCACACAGTCTGATGAAGAGTTTAAGGCTCGAAATGTTACTTATGGTGTAACTTTAATAAACAAAAAGAAGAGGAGCTCATGTGCGGATATTCCTTCCTATTTTTTACGATATCACTTTTTTATTCAGCACCTACTTTTGGATGTGTGCGCATGTTACGTTTGTTTGAACAGTAACAACATGCCAATGCAACCAGTCCTCCAACACACTGGCCACAAACTCATTTGGGTGCCATGTTTCACGCAGAGACAACCTCCTGTCTCCCACGCTGGCAGTCTAGTGATGGCCTTCAGTTTGACAAACTGGCCATCTTGTCGGCTACCCATGCCAACTGTGGAGGCATCTGTGCCCTTTCTCATGCTTACACCTGATAAAGCAATTACACTTGGACCTCAGGTGTCGGAGAGTATGAGAGACTGACAACAAAGGCACTGAACTACACAGGGACCCCTTTACAGAGAGGTCAAGGCACATGACCCATGTATATTTCGGATAAGGTCAGTGCTATGCCTTCATGTGTATGTGTGTAGGTCTGTGTGTGTATGCTCTATAAAATGTACATGCAACCTCCCGCGAGTAGCACATATATTAGCTGACTGTACTGTATAATCCAGACCCAGCTGTGGCAATGGATCTACTTCATTATTGATCTTCTAGGTTAAGGAAAGGGAGGTCACCAGAGAGATTGCTTGCATTGTTCACATCATGTCAACCCAGTATCCTTGGTCATGCAATTCAAACCGTTTTTTAAAGAGATGTACAATTATTTTAGTTTCTATGGAAACAGGTCTCCATGTTCACTCAAAACCTCAGTTACTTTGCATAAGGCCAGAGCACTTTGGTTTCTTCTTCTGGCGACACCACTAACACCCAACCGTGTCTGATTGCCTACATTCTGCTTCACGGAACTTTGCAGTGGAGTAAGAATATGTTACTGTTTTATACATCACTGAAAGTGTTGTAATCCATAATGGATATTTTTCAATCCATAATGCACTCAGTCTCAGCAAAAATAAAGAATAACAAAAATGTTAAAAAATAGCGCTTTGTCTGTCAAATTATTTTGTATTTTTGACAGTACACGCACACACACACACAACACGCACGCACACACACACACACACACACACACACACACACACACACACACACACACACAAAGTTGTAAACATTCCTTTCACACTAAAAAGTTGACACAAGCCAAAACATGATATAAAAATTGCATTATGAAAACAGTCTGAGTACCATTTCACAGACTACCTCCACCCTTCAAAATTCTGCAGATAAAGCAGATTTTTTTTTTAAAACAAAGCCAATTTGCTCTCACCCCAAAGTGCCTGTATGCTTTTAAACATATTACCCAAGGTGCATGTGAAAATTGATCGCCTTTGGGATATAAAGCACTATAAATATAAAAATGAACTGATTACTGTAAATGATATTGGGTAATAGAGGGAAAAGTGATATAGAGTGCTTTTTTTAATGTTACTTTCAAATGTGACACAGCAGGAATGTAACACTTTAGACTAGTCACAGGATTCACAGACTAATCGCTGACATCAGCTTTGAGTTTACCACCTTATCCTCACCTGTATGCCTAGAAGCTTATTTGGATTTTTCATTCTTGCAGTGTCAGCAGATTGTACATGGACAAAACATGGATGACCCCAAAGTGTATTCAATCAATTTAAAGCTGTGAGCCATCTTGCCTGCAGGTTTAGCCTTAGACTTTCAAATGAGGAGACACGGCACTCAAAGAATCTTCCATAGAAATGTACAGGGTTAGTTCATAGCACCAATATGGCAGTTGTCTAAGTCTACATGTCTCGTCTCTTCCACAGTGAAAACGTTGTGTCAATCATGTGAGTTGCACTGGTTCAAGTGTGCAGTCAAGCTTTTGCGACAATGTGGATTGTTATGATCTCACAGCTGGAGCCATAAATAAGGTTGGTGTCATAAAGCCTTGCGCATGTGTAGTTCTGCCCAAAATAACTGCCCAAAACACATTCCCGTGGTGGCTGCCAAGTGGGGGGACTTGCCTAAGGACTTTGGTTTAGCCTGCATTAGTGTCCACCTCATCACTTTAATGATTAATGTGCTCATAAACAATCCCATTCATGAGGGCAGAATGAACATTAGGATTGGACGGAAATGGCTGGGTGGTCAATCTTTCGAGCTTCCCAGCTGGTTAATAATATCACTGAGAAATTGTAAGATATTTTTCATATTTTCTATTTGGTTACACTTTACTTGACAGTATTGACATAAGAGTGACATGACACTGCCATGAATGTGTCATAAACAAGTCATAAACATTTATGACATAACACTTCTGTTATTAAATGACATTTGGTTTTTGTCATAACAAGTTAGGGTTAGGGTTAGAGATAGGGTTAGGATTAGGATCAGGGTTAGAGGTTAGGATTAGGATTAGGGTTCATGTGTCATGACAGTGCCATATGTTCATGTCGACACTATCAAGTAAAGTGTTACCCATTGCATTGACTCCAAGTAGATGTGATGCATACTGCATGTAGTTTTGTACTCTTCCGAACAAAATGCCTTAGAGAGGAATATCGCCAAGGTGGTAGAAGACATTTGAGACAGTGTTCTTGATTTGTACTATTTGTAAATATTATAGCACACTGCAGTACCAATAACATGTTGCACGTTGCATGTTGAAAGTATCAGCACAATATTACATGATATGGGGTATGGGCTGCAGCAGATCAATCATTGTGTTATTGACAATAATGAATGAATGCCAGCAAGTTGAGTGCAAAACTGTCAATCTATGCACTGATGGACTAACAAGGCTAAATCCCATTCTATAGCAGCTACATCAATGCTTGATTCCTCAACGGGCTAACCTGCAGAATTGTATCACCTATACATTAGTCTATAAAACTAGTAAGCATTGTTATCAGTGTTAGGCAGTGTCTGTGTCTGTACAAAATAAGAATGTCCCCCCACATGGCACCAGAGAAAAAGCATAAGAGTCAGAAGTGTGCACTTTAATAGGTCTGCTGTGAATTGAGTGGCCAGGCCTTTTGGCAGGACAGTTGGACTCTGACAATTTTCACCTGCTGATTGCAAACATTTTGAGTTGGGCAAGAAGGAGTTGTATAAGACATTTTGCTGAGGTACCAACAAGAAAAAATGTCCCTATGCCTTCGTATTTGCTTCAGGCAAAAACTCAGAATGGCTGGCACATATTGAATGAAAAGTCACACTTGACATTGTGTGTGTGTGTGTGTGTGTGTGTGTGTGTGTGTGGGGGGGGGGGGGGGGGGATGCTTAGCTCATTCCAGCTAAGCATTCAATAATGAATACTGAATATTATAATATAATACATTATTATATGTGCAGTGAGCAGAATTTAAGCACTGCTGCATGTGAACGTTTTTACAGATCAAAATGACATAAGCCTAACAGCTGTTTTGAGTTAAGGCTATATGTTTAAATATGTTTATGCTTATGTTATATCCCGGTCTAGGGCTTGTGGGATATAACAACGTTTTTGAGATGAGAGACGGGCAGACAACGAAACGTAACATTAACGTGTATTTATTAATACAAAAAAAAACAGTATGGAAAAAACAGTCCAGACACTAAAAAGTAGGCCTCTGCGGCCAGGCGCTCACTCATCACTCCTGGTCTCTCACCCCAGGGAGTGGAAAAATGACGGTGGTTGCACGGGCAAGGCCCGAGGCTGGCCCTAGCGGCAACGAAGTGCGGCAGCGGCGGTGGCAACGAAAGCGATCCTCCAAACGAGCAAGAGCGAGAGCTGCGCTCCCGATTGACGTCACCCAGCCACTTTAAAGGGGCAGGTCGTCAAGACGTCCAATAGGATCTTGATACCAATCAGCTGCACCAATCGGCCTATAAAACACAGAACAAAGGAACAGAAACAGAGAATACACAGAAATGACCCACAGGGCCGTAACAGCTATAAGTGACATCACGCTCTGTCTGCCACTCGTTGTCTGTAGCTGATCAAAATAACATAAGCCTAAAGCTTTGATGTAAGGCTATTTGGCACTTCACTTACATACAGGGGCGCAGCTACCCATTTTTTGAGGGGTATGCAACAACAATATTGGCGCCCCCCCCAAAAAAAAAACAAAAAAAAAACGCCTTTTTAAAGAAATGCTGCCAATTTGATGTTTAACTTGATGAAGTATTGATAAATAGTGCAGAGAGTCTAAACGGTTCTCATAACGTCCTTTTGCCAGCTATTGCTCACAAAGGATAAGGATGATAGGCCTACTCTAGCCTTGTTTGTTTGCGCCACATTTACAACACAGTATTACGTTATTACAAGGAGAATTTATTGTTTGGATACGGAAACATGTAATGTTGCTAGCGTGATATTTCTGTTTGCAGTTCGCCATTAAAAGTGCAGTATGAGCATGGTAGCCGCCTAGCTATCTGAATGGAATAGGCTATGTTTCAATCGTTATAATGCTTAACAAACGCTAGTTAGTCTGTTAACATGAATATTTGCAAGCCTCCAAGCACTTCAAATCCTACCTGTTGCCTTTCACCGTCCACTTATTTAGCTGCTGTTGCATCCCTTGACATGCCATCTCCTTTTCCCTCTTTCTTTTTCTATTTTTATCCGCCAACAGCTTTTTTGCTGTATCCATCTTTTTCCATAGAAGGCAACTCACTATTCGTAGTACCTGCTCGCTCAATGCTCACGGCGCCACCACGCCCTCTTCTATGTCAAAATTCTATGATAGTATCTTATGAGATAGAGCGCCTATAATAATAATAATTTAGAAACGCACAGCAGTAGCTACATATAGAAAATACCAAATATATATATATATATATATATATATATATATAATTTTATTTTTTTTACCATCGCTTTGGCGCTCCCATGGTGCTGCGCCCCTATGCGGTTCGACAGTACGGAAGCGTATTGCTGCCAGACTAAAAAAAAAGGCTCAGTATTACATAATTACGTAAAAAGTTTCTTGTTATAACAATATCTCTTTCACATTTTAACCAGATAAGATAAGTATCATGTTATTACATGAAATTATCACGTTATTTCATGATAATGATATTTTCACGTTATAACATGCACGTTGGTACATGCTTCACACAAAAGGACTGAATGTGATCTGGTAATTAATTGTCTCATGCTGCCTGTTATTACCTTTTCTTCCATTTCCTGGAATATGTCATGTTATTATCATGTTATTACATGAAATTATCACGTTATTTCATGATAATGATATTTTCACGTTATTTTCACGTTATAACATGCACGTTGGTACATGCTTCACACAAAAGGACTGAATGTGATCTGGTAATTAATTGTCTCATGCTGCCTGTTATTACCTTTTCTTCCATTTCCTGGAATATGTCATTACTATTTCATTCCCTCTGTGTTACATGACACATTAAACAAAAAGTCAGGCTTCAGGGCGGGAGCCAGAGATTGCAAGACAAATCTATTCAATGGGAGATGACCATGACAGTTTGAAGCAGTGGGAGGGTCTGCCAGTGCAGATGTACAACGGAGTGCAAGCTTGTATACTTCCCAGAGCAATTTTAGTCCTTCCCTTTCATCTCTTTGAATCTATTCAGATACAGATCGAACTGTGTGGGGGAGTCATGGTCACCCTCCGTTGGGAACCATTCCCTTCAGGGAGAGCAGATGCTGAATTTGCCCATGTCTTTTAAAGTGTTTGAGCAGGAGTGTAAGGTTGAAATAACATGGTACAGTATGTTGTGGAATAACATGGTACAGTATGTTGTGGAATCCCGACAGGTTCCGACAGGGCGGAACGAGACTCCTCCGCTGGATCGCCCTGTTGGGACCTATTTCCCGATAATGACTGGCGTTCTATACATTATCTCGCTTATTACACGGCTACTTGCCAAAACGAAACAATCTGTCTGGTCTGTTATAGGCTACTTAGCAACGGTCTGTTAGCGAGAATTATCACCCGGAGAGAAGAAATACTCTTTTCTGATTGGCTGGCGTGGTGGCTTTTAATTCTGAATAATGGGACACCTATGAAGTAGATCTGGTAAAAAAAGTTTAATCGCCGTTCCATATCAATGCTTATGAATGGTAACTATAACAACGATAGTAGGACGACGGTTGAGCCTGGAGGCAGGCTTCGCAACAATGGAATCAACTGTAAACAAGCTAACTGTCCATGCTATCGCTGTTATAGGACCAACGAAAGTTGTACAACAAGCTGAACTAGTGAGCTTCTTTTTAAACGGAACCGCGTGTTTCCTTTGCTTTACAGTGGCAACCGGGTGATAAGCGGATAACGGCCTTCGAGGTGTATCCAGTTATCCTTGACTATAAACCTATCCCTAATTACACCATCAGAAATCAGAAAAATACACTAATTATTTACTTTCGTAAAGTATTAATTACACACAAAGTTATCTGTTTTAAAAATCAGATTGTAAAACATCTAAACTTGTAAACCTATTGCTTTGAATATTGACTGTGGGTGGGTTTACATGGACACTTCTAATCCGATTAGAATCGGAATAATGGCTCAATCGGAATAGAAACAACATGTAAACACGATCTGAATAAAACTGCGATCCAATTAGAATTTGAATCAGAATGAAAGGGATGGTGTATTCCGTTCTTATTCCGATGGAACAGCCATGTATATGGTCAATTGTGTTGCCTGCTGTACTCTCTCAAGGATGCTATTCCGATCAAAGATTCTTGAGCGCTTATAAGCTCCTGATCAGAATAGAACTTGCTCATGTAAACACATGACACACGATTTTAATTCGGAATAGTTTAATCGGAGTGACAAAAGAAAAACTAGTCTTCCTTCTCACAAACGGAAGATAGAGTCGTTGCAAATGTTGTGTTGGCACAGCTGAAGAGCACTCACGGTGATGGCCATGTGACAGGCCTGTCACAGACACTTTTGAAGACCACTCTCACGGCAGCGAGATTGGCGTCCCTGTCCCACCCTCACTCAGCCCCTCCAACAAAAGCAGTTTAGATGCAGCACTGTAAATGACCCACTTGAAGCAACTGCTCCTTTCATCTCCTCTGAATAAATTCATAGGTACAGAGCAAGAGAGAGACAGAGAGACAGACAGGGAGAGAGAGAGAGAGAGAGAGGAAGCCTTCCTGGCTTCAGTTTGACAGCTACAGATAGCTGTCCAGCTCGGCCCACTTTATCCTGCATATACCCCCCACCCCGCAACCACACACACATACATACAGACACAAGCACACACACACACATACACCTCCCTCTCATCTCTTTTTGCAGTGTGTGGAGAATAATGAGTGTAGCAATACACACAGACACACACACACACACACACACACACAGAGAGAGACCAGCCAGAGGCAACACAGCTATTCGTGAGGCTCACCCAAATCATCGAGAGGGAGGCCCCCTAAACCTCGCAACTCACACACACACACACCGTTGGGGGCTGTGTGACTAAGTGTGTTTGATCAAACACAAACTGACATATCACCACTCCGACCGGGGGAAGGTACACCCCCGTGGCTTCACGTCGGATGGCACAGTCCTTTGTCACTTTCTTCCCTCTGAGGCTTGACAAGAAAATGAACAGGGAGACGGGAAGGTCTTACTTAAATAGTCACACTACACAAAGTGTTGGGAAAAGCCTCTTTCTAAAGTCTCTTTAGTGGGTTTTGCATAAGCATGCAGCGTTTTTAGAATTAAACCAGTGAATCTCTGTGTTTATTTTTTACTTTGCACATGTAAATACATCCCCTCAAAACAAAACAAAACAAAAACAGAAAGTAAGCTTGGAGGATGTGTTTTTTTTTTGTGTGTGTGTGTGTGTGTGAGTGTGCGGGGGTGTTGCTGCAGCATAATGGACAGGGGAGCATAAAATATTATAGCGTGTGTCATTTTTTCCAAAGCTTTTCAACAGTCTCTAATTATTCATGGAGGATTACACAAAACTTTGGGGCTCACAGTAGTTCCACTGTAGCAAAACCAGTAAAGAAGAATAGAAGTGGAGTTAGTGTCTGAACTTACATGTGCATGATACAGTCAGATTCTTCTTGTTTGTGTGAGTATGAGCGCCATAAAATAAAAACATTCTGACATACGTACTGAAAAATGAAAGACACAACCATTTAATTGGCTATACTGTAACTTCATTCACTATTCCGACTGCAAGGTCTAAAATAGAAACAAGCGATAATGGTCCCAAATTTCATGACGTTTCAGAATGCCACAAGCAAACAGTAACTGCTACAGACAACGAGTGGCAGACAGAATGTGATGCCATTAGACTGTTTTTGAGTCACACACATTTCATATGATGATGCATCATTCCACAAAATGGTTTGTCTTCTCTATAATCAAGATTTTCAAGAGGCTAAACATATAGCCTTGACCTAAAACAGCTGTTAAGCTGATGCCATTTTGATCTGTAAAAAATGTCACATACAGCCATGCTTAAATTCTGCTCACTGTACATTTATTATATTATAATATAATATGCAGCATTCATTTTAAATGCTTATAGCTGGAATGATGCTTTTCCCAATTATCCTATTTTTAAAGCAGGCCTACCTGCGGGCATGTATTTGGGCTACGGGTTTTCTACAGGAAGGGCATGTCAACTTCAATTGAAGTCTATCTTTTTATTGATTCAGATAAAAGTAAAGGTCAGGATTTGACATGTATGCATTTTTCATATGCCATTTTACTGACATAATATTTATGCTCTAGATTTCCCCCCTCCCCCACAACTGATACAACTAAATCAATCGGAATTCATGAATACTATGATTCACAAATCATGCTTTTACTTGTGTGTGCATGAAATAGTATGTGTCAGATATCCACTCAACATTCAAAGCATCTTATGATAGATCAAACAGCCACTAAAGTCAGACGCAATTTATTGGAAAAGATAAGTATACCACAACATTTCCCCCTCATCAGTTTCAAAAAGTCCTGTTGTTTCTCAGAGCTCAAGACAGTAACAACTGCCATATGGCACTGTGGTTTGCATTAAACATATCAATAACTTACTGTTTGAATATATTTGTGGTTTCAGCAATGACTTGAATTTACAATGTCTCACAGCAACATACATTCCAGGGAGTAAGGTGTGGTGGTGGGGTGAGGTGGGGTTGAGGTGAAAAAGCAGTGGAATGGACGACCATTTGTTTCATGCAGAGGAAATGGCACACCATGATGCCGTTAGATTGGGGAAAATCTGGGCGTCATCCCTCACATAAAACAAGCCCTTAACATGAGACATGATGATGAGCCTGAAGACATGGGGACCAGGGAGCTGGTGGTGGGGGTGGCTGCAATGGTACGCACTGCTGAGGAACTCCAGGGTGCGCCTGTGCCTGATGTTTGCGAGCGGTGATGGATTGTGTTGTTATTGCTAAGGACTCTCTTCCGGCAGCCTCGGGGACCCCTTTCGATCCATCCACTGTCTGTTCACACTGCCTCTCATACATTTTACAGGCAGCCACACAGTCTGTGGGGAGCTTAAACAATTGCTTTATTGATGAATTCCCCACATATAAGAGAAGGAGGCTATGGCTGACTAAAGAAGCCTGTCTTCTCAATGCAGCGCATTCTTAAAGTCTGACCACGCAGAGAGGTCGACATACTAGGGGCCACTGGCTCTCATGAGAGAGGACACTGCTGGATTGTTTGATTTTGGTCAGGTGAAAGCCTCGGGCTCCATATTTTCAAAGAACAGATATCTAGGATACAGCTTCAGCAGAAACAATACTTTCTATACAGACTCATTTCTGTCACTGTTAAAGGAGACATTTGGTGAGTTTTCACATGGATATCTGTTTCTCAAGGTCACCGAGTGCTGTCAATATGAAAAAAAACCCCAAACAATCGGTTTTACCAGCTCGAGATGCTACAGCCAGCAGCTATTGCAGCCAGGCAGCTACAGTGCTACACTCTGGGGGCTCACGGACAGCTCGTACTCGGTGACCTTGAGAAACGGAGATCTATGTGCAGGGACGTAGATTTGCGTGGGGACCAAAGGACGTGTCCACACCAATGTTCATGTTGAAATGGGGAAAAAAGCGCTCACATGCGCTACACAAAGAGTTAAATCATTTCTCACTTCAGTGCTGCAGATCATCTCGTACAGATCTTGTAACATGGTCTTTCGGCTTTAAGCATTTCTTAAAACTGAGCTGTGCTTACATCGCCTAGATATCTGTAATTATTAGAATCAGAGAATATACAGGCAGCTCACGGTTAAGAGTTTGTCAATGTAGCCTTAATGATTTCTTTTCACAAAATGCTCAGCATGCATACACGTTTCTTAAAACTGAGCTGTGCTTAAATGGGTCAATGCATGATTTCATAACAGACCAAATAGAAAATATGTTAAATATAGCCTACATATCTGTACATATTAAAGGAGAATTCCGGTGTGATATTGACCTAAAGTGTGTTGAAACATGATACCGAGTGTGAACGTATGTCTCATAGCCCATCTCGGCTTGTCCCCTGCACTCCAAAATCTGGCGCTAGTTAGCCGATGCTACCAACAGCTTTTTCAATGGTGGTGCTTCGGCATCGGGCTAGCCATGCAAATAAATCACTGTTTTACACCATTTACGAGGCTCAATGTATCTCCACACTTCATTGGTAGACTTCCGAGGGCCCTGACATTTAAAACGAGACATTGAGAACTTTGAAAAAGCACTGGTAGTTTACTTACAAGACGATTTATGCAGACAGTATCTTCACGAAGTTTAGCGTTTGCAGCCATCTTGAATTTAGTCACGATAAGTCGAGCGAGAGAGAGACTTGAGAGAGAGTTGCAACGGTTTGGCTTGAATTCCCTGCTACTTGAAAACAAATAAGATGGATGTTGCTGCTGGCGAACAGTGTGACACGAGTTAAGCTTTTATTAAGTTGGCAAACGTTTGACCTAGCCAACTAGCTCCGCTGGTGGGAAGCGCTGCCACTGTCCTATTGCGTGCAGAGGGAATTTGAAAGACAACTGATTATCCCGCCCCTCGGACTGAGCACTGCGAACGGTGAGTGTCCAGACCCTACATTTTAATGTGGGTCTGGCTCGTCAGGCTACATAATAAGCAGTTAACAATTCATTACTAACAGTTAGTTAACTGTTGTTATCCTTTAATAACATTAACTAACTGTTAACATGCAGCTTGTAAGTGTTAATAAGCAGCCTTTTAAGTTACTTACAAGCATATTTGTTAACAGTTGTAAGTGTTAACAAGCAGCTTGTTAATGCTTGTTCATGGTGTATAAGACAAAGAGGTGGATAACTAATACGCTTATAAGACCTTTCTTACCTATTTGTAGTACATTTTGCAGCCCCCCAATCTAAAGCGAGGACCATGTAGCCTATAGTTCCACAAGCCCAACCTTCTATCTCTCTATATACTGTATCTCTCTATCTAGCTTGGTTTAGCTGTGAGAAATGCACCTTCAAAATTGTTGCAGTGAGCAGGACCCGAACCCCAGTCTCCCGCATCAGGGGGTGCATCGCTACTTGTTGAGCTACACTATTGTTCCTAATTTCCTGATGAAAATTTTCATTTTGATTCTATATTCCGATGTTCTATATCATACTAGCTATGCTTTTTACAAATATGTTTCTGATGGAAAAGTGGTGTTCATTTTGATTCTATATTCCGATGTTCTATATCATACTAGCTATGCTTTTTACAAATATGTTTCTGATGGAAAAGTGGTGTGGAACAACTTCTTATTATTATTCCGCTTACCACTTTTTCCGTACGCTATTTCTCTTGAACAGTTTAACTTAGAAACTTCATTCAAACTTTGTAACGTAGGTATTCAAACGGACGAAGCTGCTATGTCTTTTCAACTTTGAAACTTTTATACTTTTTAAACTATTAAGTTTTAAGTTTAACTAAAAAGTTTTTAAAAAAGTTTTTAAAAATCCCCATAGACTTAACATTGCCGATTGTGACAACATAATACGGCCGTTAAGCAATTAGAATCCTATGGCAGGTGTTCAGGCCACCTGGATCAACTGCCAGTCTCAGGCTTTAAGCATACAAACTGGCCCTATTAAGACTACACATCCTGTTCAACTGCTTCATCTGCCAAAAACTGTTTCAAAATAAAAGTCCTCACTACAACATTTCACTGTTAAACAATTTAACCCTTTAAACTACTGAACTTTTTAACTGTTCAGCCATTGTAACTGTTACTTGTCATCAACTATGACTCCTACCCACTGTAGCTAGTTAGCATGTTAACATTGGTTAGCATTGCTAACATTGTTAGCATTTTTAGCAAAACTGCTAAAAATGATTAGCTAAGTTAGCTAAGTAACACGGTTAGCATAGTTAGCATGTTAGCATCGTTAGCATGCTAGTTAGTATAGTTAGCATAACTACTAAAATGATTAGCTAGGTTAGCTAAATCACCTGATTAGCATTGTTAGCATGCTAGTTAGCATAGTTAGCATAACTACTAAAATGATTAGCTAGGTTAGCTAAGTAAAATGGTTAATATAGTTAGCATGTTAGCATCGTTAGCATGCTAGTTAGCATAACTACTAAAATGATTAGCTAGGTTAGCTAAATCACATGGTTAGTATAGTTAGCATGTTAGCATTGTTAGCATGCTAATTATCATAGTTAGCATAACTACTAAAAATGATAAGCTAGGTTAGCTAAGTCACATGGTTAACATAGTTAGCATGTTTAGCAAAACTGCTAGAAAATTTTAGCTAAGTTAGCTAAGTAACATGGTTAGCATAGTTAACATTGCTAGCACTGCTATAAAACATTAGCTAAGTAGCATGGTTAGCATAGTTAAAAATCTTAGCATAACTGCTAGCAAACATTAGAGCCATTCCAACTTGCAGTTATCGTCACATATCTACTTATACACAGCCATTAAACTATTTGAATATCAACATTCATTAAACTGCTAGAAAACATTAGCTAAGTTAGCTAAGTAGCATGGTTAGCATGTTAGCATTGCTATCACTGCTATAAAACATTAGCTAAGTAGCATGGTTAGCATAGTTAAAAATCTTAGCATAACTGCTAGCAAACTATAGAGCCATTCCAACTTTCGTCAAATTATCGTCAAATATCTACCTATACACATTCATTAAACTTCCAGTCTGTCAACAACTTTTAAACTATTTACCTTCAACTTTCTAGACCTTCAACGGTCTACTTTTAAACTATCTATTAAACTAGCTGTCTATCAACAACTTTTAAACTATCTACTGGCTATCAACAACTTTTAAACTATCTACATTCAGCTTTTAAGCAGTCTACTTTTAAACTATCAACTTTCATTAAGCTATGCAGCCACCATGTCTATCCTAGCATCACCGTAGTAACCATCTCTGTATTATCTATTTTAACTATACATGATATTTTACATCACAACTTTAGCATTTTCATGCACTGGTAATTCCTTGGAATTGCATTTCTAGTTAACACTTACAACTGTTAACAAATATGCTTGTAAGTAACTTAAAAGGCTGCTTATTAACACTTACAAGCTGCATGTTAACAGTTAGTTAATGTTATTAAAGGATAACAACAGTAAACTAACTGTTAGTAATGAATTGTTAACTGCTTATTATGCACTGTTAATATCTAATAAGCACATGTTATTCTAAAGCGTTACCCACATGGTAATCATTTTATATATCTACAGTGGGGAGGGGGGGGGGGGGTGAAAATGGTGACTTTCCCCGCTGCGCCTATCTTCCCCAGGCGGAAAACCAACCTTGCAACATTGAGACTACCGTCCCGGAAAGAGAAGTGAGAAACAAGAAGCTCGTTTTAAATCGTGTTTCTTACCATGTAACATCCACATAGTTCTGCCAAACTTATGCTAACCGTTCGCTAGCTTGTAAACAAATCCATGTGCTTTATCGTTACCTTTTCCCACAGTTTGAAATAGCATAATGCACAATTTCTCCAGCAGAGGGTGAAATCCTGCCATGTTTCATCTAGATCCAGACACGGAGCCAAAAAATTGTTTGTGAAGCTACATACTCTTTTTTGTATAAAGTAATATGCTTGACAGGTTAACCTTTGCTTGCGTCATAGTTTCCAGAGAGCTCGAGCTGCTGGATGCTAAAGTGCTAGTCTTCAATGTCTGCTTGGGCTCAGGAGTTTGCACTGCAAATTCCTAAGAGGCGGAAAATGTGGAATTAAGCTCTGAGAAGCTTTTGTTGTTATATTGCAGATACTTCTCCAAATAAGTACGCAATTACATGTGTTATTCTGAGAAAAGCTTTTTTTTTTCCTCTTCTTTTATAGTACTGAGTGGCAGTTAAGGATTTAGTCACTCGGGTAGGATTTACAGTAACTTACTATAAGCCTATTGCATGTACGTACATAGGGACAAATGTATGCCGTCAGATTTCTTTGAGGTTCTTGGTGTGCGGCTGTCTATGTACTGGTATGCAAATGCCATTGCACTTCCATTTGACACACAACATACAGTACAATTACAATGATGTAAAAAAAAAACTTTAAGAAGCAAATCAAGCATGGTGGTGAACACTCCGAGCAACTAGTGATGCTTCGAGGCACTTGCTGTTTTTCAAGAATAAATACTGCAAGCAAAACATATTTAATTCTTGCAAAAAATCAGCTTGAGGCGGATGGGCGAGCCGGTAGGGGGCTGGTGAAATGGAATGCTGAAATATTTATCACAGTGTTGCATATTCAGCTGAGGGTCCTTTGTGAGAGCTTGTGTGATCTTCCGCAACACGTTCTCAAATTAAATATTTATCACATTTAAATAAATAGGCGAGCGGCAGGGCCTGGTGGGGTGGGGCGGGAGATGCCGAGCAGAATGAGCCTTGCGTTGAGAGGAGTGTGATGGGGGATGATTGGTGTGGTGTCCCGCGAGGTGGGGGTGTGCTGAACCTGTCAGCGTGCCGATATGGGAGTCGCCGGCATTTCTGCTCAATTGGGGAGAGTGAGAGTGGGGGGGGTGGTGGAAGGGACGGGTGATGGGGACAGTGTGGTGCTGGAAGGTGTTTTGGGGATGGGGGTGGGGGGATTGAGGAGTGTGTGTGTGTGTGTGGGGGGGGGTCTCAGTTTAACCAGCATGCTGTGACTTGAGAGGAGCTGAGGAGCACACAGGCACAGCCTTCTGGTTGGCAGCCGGAGAGGAGGAGCAAAGGGAGGCGCGGCAGGAGGACCGAGCGGGGGGCCAAATAGCAGCACAGACACGGATGAGTGAACACACACTCTTTCTGTCTGACATACACACACACACGCACGCACGCACGCACGCACGCACGCACGCACACACACACACACACACACACACACACACTCACTCACTCACTCACTCACTCACTCACTCACTCACGCACGCACACACACACACACACACACACACATACTCACTCACTCACTCACTCACTCACTCACACACACACACATCTACATCTAATCAAACACTTGCAAATGGGCCCCGGCAAATTCATTGCGCTAATAAACTGCCAAGCATTGTGTTTACAAACTCGTCTGTCAGTAGAATAGTCGAGTAGAAATTGACGATGAATTGATAATATGTTTGAATGCATCCAGCGATGGAGGGAGCATTGACTCAGGTTGACCCATTGCCTTACCTTGCCTTATCTCTCAGCTGGAGGAAGCTGTCAGAATCAGCTGAGGTGCCATTGATATTCGGATCAGATGCCATTTTGGTTCTGGCCCGATAAGATCGCTGCAACTTTTGAGCAGTGGGGAAGGGGCGGGAGGATTGGTGGAGGAAGGGTGTGTGTGTGTGTGTGTGTGTGTGTGTGTGTGTGTGTGTGTGTGTGTATCTCAAAAGAAAAGGACAAATCGGACACAAACACACAAGCGAAGTCATCCACCAGAATTCCTGTTGCTTCCCCGGACCACTGGGAGAGGCTTGGAGAATGCCGCTAATTGGCAAGGAAGTCTGAGGCAGGTCACGGCTGTGTTGTGCGGATCTTTCTGGTTTTAATTAATACCAGTGGGCCTCCCAGGCCTGAGTGAGAAGTCATGAAAGCCACGTGTTCAGTGAAGCAAATTGCTCCAACAGAGAGAAATCCATTTGCATCACTCAAGTGTTTGTGTTTATCTTCTTTTTTTTACTTTTTATGTTTCTGGACTGTACGCTCCTGTTTATGTCTATGTAGGCAGAATATTTAACTGATCATATTTTTTTTTACAGTTTATATGTATGTGTGTGTGTCTGTGTGTGTGTGTGTGTGTGTGTGTGTGTGTGTGTGTGTGTGTGTGTGTGTGTGTGTGTGTGTGTGTGTGTGTGTGCAGACTGAGTCTCCAGTGAACCAGAACCAGAATCCATAGAGATGCATGGCAATCCAAGTACATTGAAGACAAAGAACCCCTTTGGTGAAATTGATCGGCTCAGTTGTATATTTATAGTTATATAACCTGAGAAGTACAAAATCACTGGTAAATGGAGAGGCATGTTTTACAGGGAACTGCTGAGCAGAAGCACTCAAAGGCAGTGAAATCATTTACAGTGAACTCTTCCCCTTTAATCTTGTGCACAGTTAGTTTGTGATCACTGAGGTGCACTGACACATTCACCAGCTTTGATGTCTCATGTTGAGCGTGTCACGTATGGGGAATGCAACGCGCAATTTCGTTTGGTGCATTCACAGCAAGTGAGGAAATCACCTAAATGCTTTGTAATGAAATATGGGAGGGATTGGAGCGATTGTGATTTGATGGCAGGCGGATTTGAAAGTGCTTTTGTTTCCTAGAGAAGCAGCTTTTATGTCTCTTTGGCCTGGCTCTGATCTCCAGCTCTTTCTGCCTGTATTAGCCAGATGTCTAATTGTCATATACAACACAATCGGCACAACTCGTCGGCACTGAGTTCACTCACAGATAATGCCTGGTTACCAAATGCAGCCTCGTGTGGAGAGGGATGAGTCTTTACTCCAGTGATGCTTCTGCTATGCGTGGCAGTTAAACATTCAGTGCAATGCAAATCACCATGCATTATGTAAGATCTAGTTCAATTAATGTGTAGATATTGTACTATGATACAAGAACTAACAGAGTTGAATATGTTCTTTACTCATAAAACGAGGCATTGGAAAGTTTGTAAGTACACCAGGAGTTTATTTAAATAACACTTGCCTGATAGCTTCTACTCTGCTGCTATCTACACTGCGTCGACGTTACTTCAGTGATTTGGTATTTGCTATTGTGGAACTATTTTTTCAGATACCTCACAACCACGTATAATCTTCCGCTCAATATTTGATATTGATATATTCTGAAGCATAGACAGTAAAAGAAGGTCTCGTGGGGAAAAGACCACAACCAAATGTAAACAGATCCGGTTTCCATTTCTGGTAGCGCAGTAATATCAAAGAGCAATGAGTCTTCTAAAAGAAATCAATGGGATTTTACAAAATGCCAAATAAAACACGACAGAAACTGTTTCGCTACGCTACTTTTTTTGGAACATCAACAAACATCACTAACCACTCGGTGAGATGCACAGTTTAAAAAATGTTAAGGGTTGTTTTAAGGACATGCTTGTGTATGCCCATAGCCAGCCACTCTGAAACAGTCAAAGGTGATTCAAAACAAGTCAGAAAGTCGAGACAGGACCCATCGTCAAAATGTCGGTGTCCACCACTCTAGTTCATCCAAAACAAACCAGAAAAGGGACTCAAAGTACTATATACCAGAATTATCCTTTAATCCTTTACCTCCACAACCAAGCTATACAGTTACCTAAAATACCTAGACCTGCATAGTGTACCTTTAAAATATTAGTATTACTGTTATTTCTAGCTTTCATAATCACCTCTGTCCAATCACAGTAGTCTACTCCAATGTTTATGTCCCAGCTTTCAGTTGAGCCAGTCGCAGGCTACTGCGGTCATATTCAGTTTGAAGCTGGTGCAAAGCCCAACATTTAGGGATGTGTAGTAATCCTCTGGGTGTCTCTCCGCGGCTGCACGGAAACCATATGGATCTCCTTCACCTGCCTGCCTTTGAAGTGGGGAATCCCAGCAGGGCATCCACCAAATGAGGGATCAAATTCTGTTTGATGCCATTTCCCCCTGCATTCCAAGTTAAAACAATACCTAGGAAGAAAGGAGAGAAATATGTAGGCTACTGCATGACTTGTTATGCGTCCCGATGCTTGATATCAATTTTAGCTTCTTTTGAAATTTAAGCAACATCACAACATTGCAATGAAGTTTCAGTTCAGTAGAAATACAAAGGGACATTCATCTTGTCTGTGAATGTGTCAGAATTCACTTATAGTGTTCATGGCTTTGGCTTTTCAAAATGTGTAGAGCAGCAGAATAATTCCACAACTCAGGCCGGCAGTATGGTGCAGTACATTACCGTCGCAAGACATGTTAGTGACCTGGAAAGTGATTTACTTATCACATTAGGAGAAAGCTCCCCGGGACATTGTGCACATTGAGCAAATTCTGCCAACTTGCCCTTCTGGTTTACCAACCAGCTTAACAGCCCACTGCTCCCACTCCCAAACTCTGGGCATCTTGTCCAATCTTCCTGGCAGGAGCGTGATGCTTTGACATCAGGTCAGAGGCATAACAACAGCCCACAGGCACTGGCCCTCCTGTGGATGCACTGCACTTTCTGTCAGAGATACTCTTCCAAATTCTCTGCCTTTCTAACCCTGAGTGCTGAGCATCATGAACTTCTGACGTCAGCTGCATTCAACACCATGCACAAGGATGACAAGTACACCTGCAGTGACGGATGACCAATTCACTTCTGTCTAACTCATTTAGAACACTTGGTAGGAGCACTGAGACATTTTCTGTTTGGAGAGTTTTGCAATACATGACTTGCCTCTTGGCTTGCATATCTATTGATGTGATCTTGAAGAGCAATGTGACGACAAAGTAGGCGTGTCATAGATGTGTATTAACCTCTGGAGAAAATAACCTTGACATGAATTATTTTACAGTAAAAATATTCAGCTCGATGGCTACAGTATTAGTCATTTGATATCCAACACTAGGGTGTGCTGTTCAGTTACTGACATATTAAGTGTAGTGCAGTAGGCTACAAGAGTGATGAATCATTTGGATTCTAGTGCATGTTTGTGTGTAGGAATGTTAAGTTCACTAGGCCTTCATACTTAAAAAAAAAACTGCATCTGAAGGCAAGTGTTAAGGCACTGGCAGTGTTTCCAAAAATAAAAATACTTACAGTCACCTTTGTCTTATGGCGCCATGCTTTCTGTTAGTTTTTATAATAATTACCAGTTGCTATTTGACACAGCCGTTATTAACTCTGTATAGGTGCAAAAACTCATTGGATAATGAATGTTGCGCCCAACGAAAAGAGCACGTGGAGGTCAGCCTTGCATTATACTGTTTTGCGTGTGGTGATAATTCAATACCATCATCAAGGGGGAATTTGAGCTGCGCATATAAGATAGCCTATGCATGAGTGTTGGCGCTTAGATGCCCTCTGTACAGCGGTAAGTCTTGAGGACAGGGCGAACGGGCGGGGGATGTGCAGAGTGCAATTCGCCACTCACTCACACAGTGGTCCTCCCCTTGTCCTCTCTCCGTCTGGCACACTTTCTAATGCCGTGTAGCTGCAGCTAGACGACACGCAAGCACCTGTGAGCCCTCAGCTGTCACAGTCGCGGCTTTGGGATCCGTGGGGTAATTGCGGGGACGCTTCGTGGGAATAGGCAGCTCGTAGCCTTCCTCCGAACAGCCGAAAGGGACTGCCTCTTGGACTGTGCACTTCTACAACAGCAAACCTTTGGATTTTTGTTTTGCACTCGGATAAATTCCCGGTCCCCGCTCCAAGCACACCAGTGGAAACGCGGTATGGATGACCGAGAAGGGTAGGAGCATTCACACTGGCTCTGTCCACTGTACGGACCGTGGAATCGCCGCATACTCACCCACTGGTCAAGTAATTTCATAAAAAGGAGAAACTGTTCGGTCTTACTATTCGGTATGTATTTTTAATTGCATTCTGATAATACGTAGGCTATCTCAGCCAATGTTCTCGTCCTTACCTGGGACATCTCGATCCAGTTTGAAAGTGCCGATAGATTACGCTACACCTTCAGTGTCAATTCATTCAATATATTTTGTAACAGGAATAGGGGATTTATTATTCACACTTTAAAAGTAGGCTACTAACCCAGACAATTGTATCTTACTTCTATGCCCCGCAATTCACCTGAAATAAACACATTTTTGAATACAGAAAAGAGAAATAGTTGTGGGCGTAGGTTTGTGGTAGGCTATGATAAAGTGTCTTTGAGGATAGTGAAGGGGAAATCAGGCTTCGGAAGGTGGTTGTTTGGGAGCATCACATGCATAATACCCCAATGCTCCGTGCGTACAGAGTGGAGAATCATTGCCCGGGGCTGAGATTTCGCTCTTCTGTGGGGAGATTATGCTCGTTTGAATCTTCACTATGCTTTCATTCATGGAATAACTTCATAGACTCGTCCAGAAATGAAGACAGTCTTCTGTCAGTTTCTCCAAACCATTAGGCTTGATTTTCAAAAATAACTAGATTATTACACTGACCTGCAAATTTATGACGAAAGTGTCTTTCTCTCTCTCGCAATAAAAAACCTCTCTTTTATATGCTGTCAGTGGATTCTCTGCTATGGAGCTCCCATAGGCTACAAATTCATGGCCTTCGGAGTGTCAGGGAAAATGAGGTGGAAAGAAAGCTACAGTGAGTCTTCTCATGTTCAGTCTATGCACATCTCGCATTGTATGCTATTCCAAGGGGGAATGCGATCCTGTTTTTCTGGCATTCATGTTTATTTATAGCTGTAACTAGGATGCTTTGCATCATCTCATTTTGAGGATAACAAGCACAGCCAAATTAGTGTTGTGGAGAAATAAAGGGGCAGCTGTGTGAAGAATTGCATTTAAATACCTCAATATACTATACGTGTTGAGCTCACTTGTCAAATGGGCATTATTAGCCCGCATGGAGACAAGGGATGCTTTCATCTTTTTTTAGGATTCTTCCTGAATCTCAAAATAACTTCACTGAGACGGTTCTGTGGAATCAGTAAAATAAGATGACTAAATAGGTTTAAGGTGATACCGGTATAATGTGTGCTATTTTATCTCTATACTACTTGTTATGCTCAGATTAAAAAGAAGAAAGATCCATGTTAAAGCTTGAAGAGGATGGTCTCAGGGATATCACCGTCGGTCGGTTGGGTGATGTGAGGGGTGACTGGAATCAGACTGTGTCTACGTTAAGTGCACTTACTCTCCTAGCTCCACTTTCAGCCACTAGATTCACCCAAGCATCTGAAACACGGGTCCCCTCGGTGTGTGTGTGTGTGTGTGTGTGTGTGTGTGTGTGTGTGATACATCCTCTGCACATAGGTTTTGACAGGGAAGTTCTCAAAGGACTGACAAAGACAAGTGAAGTCTGATCTTGGTTTAGACTTTAGAAGTCTGGCACTTGCCTTATAGAATGTATATAAATTACGTGTCAGAATTATAGCACAAACACAAAGGAGATGGCAGATTTATTCACGAGGAACTGACTGTGAAATGTGTATTGCAATTGTAACTTCTTGACCACGCTTATTACATATTGTTACTTGACAGTTCAATCAAAGTTAAATTGTGATGTGATGTCACTTTTGCTGGAGTCGAGGATTGACATCGCCTGTTTCATTTGTCATTGTTGGGCCTTGTTGTTTTGTGTAGCTCTCATACTCAGATGTAATATTCTGCCATATACTCATTTTTAACACAACAACTTTGTCATTTATAATGTTGTTTGCTTATTCCAGCTGTACGCATTTCTGAGGCCATGTCAGTCAATCATGTCGAGATGCACACTGTGCCTTTGTATCCACCAGGCTTAATATAGAGCTTCTCCATGTGATTGCTTCTGCGTGTGCAAGAGCATGGGATCGGTGTATTGTTGTCATTTGTTGAAGCATTTGTCAGAAGTGACAGCAGAAAGAAACAGCATTTTTTTGTCATTTGACACCACTTTGATAAATGTCATCTGAAGTGGATAAAAATATCAGTTTAATCATACTAAAACAAAGAAACCACTTGGTAGACACAGACATTTCAAATAAACATTGATATTCATCAATGTAGTCTTTACCTTTAACAACGATTTACTAATCTCACTGTCAGTCTATGTAATGTCTCATTTATTGAGGACGGACGTTTTTTTGATTGGCATGAAAAACAGATGAAGGAACTTCCGAGATGGATTTACTAGATGAATTTGCATATACCCAAGTGGCAGTAGGCCAATTATCCTTTTTGATAATGTCTAGCCCTTAGGTATCCTTAAGGACTGTCTTTCTCTTGTCAAGTCTCTGAGGAGGGGAGTTTCTGGTTGAGTATAATCAGATTAATGGCAAAAGACACGCACACATTCCAACCAAGTTTGGTGCTGTCGGCCAGTGTGGAGCACTGTGTTCAGTTCATCTCTGACTTGAATTTGTCAGATGAATCTCTGTGAGGGAGTGTGTGTGTGTGTGTGGGGGGGTAATTTTAATGTAATTTAATATGCATGTTTGTCCAGCTCCATTGACTGAGGGTCTTTTTTGCGTCGGCAAACAGCCACGCACATCTTCTAAACGCTTCTGAGGATCTTGGCCTCCTTGTCCCTCCTCTGCTCAACCCTCTTCCCTCCTCTCTCCTCCATCTCCCCATGTCAGATTCTTTGCAATTATGCTGACCCCCGGGGGGTGCGCAGGGGGAAAAAAACAGACGCCTTTAACCAGCTCTCCGATCAATTACACAGGAAACAGCCGCCCAGCTCGCCAAGCTGTGATCTCATTTGCCAAGGAATATGTCTGGCGAATGACTTTCATTAGGCCGCACGCTATTGTGGAGGTGAGGCTGCGAAGCCTCATTACATTTGGCACAGCAATCTTGCACTCATCATCTCACCTCACAGAGTTAATGGATAATGATGCAGCACTCCCCTGTCCTTTTACAGGGGGTGGCGTGGAGAGACTCCTCGTAATTGCGATAGGCGGGCGACGATTTTTTTTTCCGCCCTTCACCGTGCGCATTTTATGATGAGCCGAACCCTCGGAGGCCCCTAATGTGGCAGCCGGACAGGAGTCCAGTTTGGTCGTTCATTTATTTGCCGGTCGTTTATTCGTCTGCCATTCTCAGTCTTTTATCCATTGGCCTTTTATTGTGCCGATGCTAAAGGACGGAGATTACTGTGAAGACATTTGTTTGTTCCAGCCCAGGTGTGTGGCAGTAGTGAAGGCACAGTATAGAAGGTACAGGGGGTAGCACAAGAAGGCATTGAGGCCGGGTTGTCAGAGCGAGAATTTTAGAACACAATGGGGTTTTTTTCATGTCAGAAGCCAAAGCGTGTAATCCAATGTGACACAATTTACAGTGGCAAAATGCGCCCCATAAAACTTAAAAGACACTAGGAAATCCACCCTAAGTCCCTGTCTGCTTGCAATTACAGTCAGATGGGGAACAATTATCCATACCGGGACATACAGTGCTAAGCCAATCCTGCCCCAAAGATTATGTCATTTCTTTACCAAATGGCATGAGATGATCCCTCTCAGGAGGCCTGCTGGTCTGTCTGTCTGTCTGTCTGTCTGTTAGGCAGACGTGGAAGGCATCTGTCACAAGGGAAACAAGAAAACAGCTAAACAACAAAACTGAGGATCAATGAACGAAAAGTGCTTTCTGCTGCATGCAAAAAGGTGTTCAGTCCCACGCTAATGATATCATCGGAAGGCGCTGTGCGGTTGTTCCGGGTATGGCGAGTCAAGCAAAAATACATAGATGAGAGCAAAAATTTCATAGTGGCCTCAGGCAACCGAGAGTGTCTGTGGGTTACTCATTGACATGCTGAGTTAAGAGCTGTGTTTAAACGGTATCTAAGGTAAGGTTTCAAGGAGGCTGAACAAACAAACCAAATATCCAAATCCTGGCATTCTGACTGCTACATCGTTTCACTTTGCAAATACAAGCTCATAATTACATCTCCTTGATAAATTGGACAAATGTTCATTTTATTGCTGAGCCAAGAGAATTTTAATAAGTCTTCCTCGGTTACTTCTACATCAAGCACTGTTTGAGGAAACTGAAATGACAAGTCACACAATAACAGTAATCATTTTTATATTTAAAAAAAAAAAGGAATCTGAGAAAATGAATGTCATTCTTCAAAGCTGTCCAAATGCAAGCATCTCAGATGGGTGCCTGTGCTGAGTCTGACTGTGGGAGAGGCAGGGAGTTGCAGAGAAACAGAGGAATAGGGAAAGACAGTAGTGTTGCATATGCTGCACTGCATTTAGGTTGGCTGCCAGCCCCTATTAATAGGCTAAGAAAAGTAGCTTTTGAGGTCAATAATTCCAGCCGTCTTATCCCAGTGGTTTTTCATAGTTCGTATGTTTGTCCTTTCAGTGCAGCATTTAATGCACACTTCAAGGTATGCTTCACCTTTTGATAGTAATCAGGAATGACACTGACTGTCTCTTCACATGGTCTATGGTAGTGCTTGTTCAAAATTCCTTTATTTCTCTACTGCCATCTAAACAACCTCTTCAATAGCCTGTCAACTGAAGATGGCCTTCAACGTATACTGAAATCCACTGTCATGGTGTTGTTTTGCAATGCTAAGCAATAAAAATGATTTGAGGTAGATAGTGCGACTTGGGGATGTGTATTGCAAGGGTGCTGATGTTCTATAATAATTAACTGTATCTGCTCTGTCACCAAATAGTCCTATTTGATCTTGAAGGATCTTGTAATGTGGTCTGCCACTGTTGAAGAGCAATTGACTTATATTTGTCAAATTGACTCACTGCCGCAGTATGTCATTCTTTTCAACTTTGTTGTACACTTTTTAGTCTGAAATGTTTTGCTTTTTTTTTTTGCAGAAAGCTTATTCTCAGGAACTTGAATTTGCCAGTGCTTTGCCTATGAACACAGCGCAATTGTGTGTATTTTTACATGAATCTGTACCATGTATGCAAAGTGTCATGATTCTAGTATTGTCAGTATAATGTGTCTGTCATGATGCCTGATTTTAATTATTTCTATAATTACTTTATCCCACAGATTAAGTGTTTTGTAATCAAGGGGAAAGCATTCCATTCACAAGCAGTCGAATGAGAGTCATATTTGCCCTTGGCAACTGAAGATGATGTTACTATGGAAACAACTTGTGCTGCTATCAATCTTTGGCTGCCTTGCAGGTAAAATATTGTACTGCTGATTTATTTTATTGTAAACCGATGTTGTGCTCCGGTGCTTTGTAGTATTTATGTCTCCAATATCTTGATTCCGAGTTTTATTGGTCCCTTAGATGCACTGTCCTTTGTTCTCCTCAGTGCTGTACTGTAGCTGTGCACTAGCTGACATGAAATGAAATGATCCTCCTCCCGCTGCTGCTGTGTGTGTGCGTGTGATGTTTAGGCCAATGGCTGACCTTTGGTGCAGGTTCATGCTATCTGTCCATTGTCAGTTATCTGTCACTTCCATGCCCTGCACAGCGAAGGACATGTGGGCAATTGAAAATCATTTCAGTTCAGACAAAAGGGTTAGCCGCCGGTTACCAGTGACCCAAATCCAATTATTAGACAGGAGACCTTCCTAATTGTTGGGGGTCAGAGCAATCAGTCATTTCTGTGACATGGTGCAGATGCATATCTGGATGCACTTAATGCAATTCACCTGAAGACACCCCCAGTTGGTGCCCTCGAAGGCCAGCAGGGAGAGGCAGAGCGGATGTGATTGCAGGAATAACGTTGAATGCATCTCCTGTCTGCTTTGCTTCTGTTGTAAAGTGGCATGAGAATGAATGGTATTCATGTCTAGCTTTATCTGTAAGAGCTCACCAGCTTTGTGTGCAGTTTGCACAATTTTCACTGTGTTTCTTGTGGTTCAAAGACTCCTCATGGGTAACTTGTTTGGGATAGTCCCATAACTACTTCCAACACCCTACCAAATGAAAAGCAAATAAATTAGTCCATAGCATAGTATCCTAGTGAAAATTGAGCATGTGAGATTAGGTTATCAGAGCCAGGCGGAGTGGTCCTGGTGGATAAATCAAATTCTGGCTGAAAACAACAAAACAACAACAAAAAAACCCAGATCAGTGTCCTGTACAGACTTCTGCAAGTCACTGGCTTAATGCCTGCTTAAGGATGTCCATGTGTGGCATGGGGGCTAGCTTTGAAACATCTTTAGACCTAGCCAGGTGTCATTCCTTGAACCACTCCACAAAGCTCACCCACTGGCCCAGTAATAAACAAAGTAAACTGAGTATTTCCAAATCACATTTCCGTGTGAAAATGAAAGATGCTGGCGAGTACTGACCATCTACGAGGTCACAACCCCTCTCCAACCCTGTGCCCACCAACCCACTTAGAAACACATATCATGGAAATGATCTAAAACGCATCTTTACAGAAGAGAAGAGGACACAGAGGATTCACTGGGCTTTATTCTCCCTACAAGCAGCGTGTCAGATCGGCCTGAGACTGCAAGCTCTAGTTGCACATGCATAGTCCTAACTAAGGTCCAAATGACATATTTCGTCCTCAGTGTCTTGCCTCCGTCAGCATGATAATATATACATGTGCTAATACAAAACAGGAAATTTTAGGGTCGTGGGACATACATTTTCAATATATCTGTATAAATGTAAAGTACTGTAATTGTGATCACATACAGTATGTGTAACATGAGGCACAGAAAGACAAGCAGGAAAGTAAAGGATCAAGTATTTTTAAAATGTTTTGTAAAGCACAACAAACCTGGGTTAAAGCTTTCCAGGACAGCGCACTTCATCTCAGTTTGACCTCCTGTGTTAAGTGTGCACATGAGTATTCTGCTATTCTTGGAAATGCATCATGACATATGATGAGATAATGTGAAAAAATATGCATTATAAGGTCTAATATAATTCATTACCATTATAATGTCTCAGTATTTCGTTGCATAAAATTATCCACAAGTATGTATGATATCAATCGAACACCTGCTTCATTTCAAATGCCTTTAAATTTGAGATGTTGGAGTTATTTGGACTGTTTCATCAAAACATTGGACACCATAAGGAAGAATTCTGCTGGAACCTAGTTTACAGTAGATAGGTTGACAGAGTTGATGGTCATCTTCAAAATTAAGAGACCACTGTAAATTTGAATATGACCGTCAACTCATTTGAATGTCACTCAGCAACTTTAAGATGACATCAGAAAAATTTGCAGTGGTTTTCTGATTTTTTCCAAAACTGTATTCAGATCTGTGCAATTATCTTTACTGTACTTGTTGCACTAATAACCAGTAGATTATCTTTACTGTACTTTTTGCATTAATAACCAGTAGATGATCTTTACTGTACTTTTTGCACTAATAACCAATAGATTATCTGTACTGTACTTTACTGCACTAATAACCAGTAGTCAGTCAGTTTATGTTCATGGTTGATTCTGTTTGGTAGCTTGTTTTGTTTTTTTTACATGAAGAGCACGATCTATAGCCACAACCACAGACACTGTGCTGTGTATGTAACACCGTACTGTCTGGAGCACAAAAGCCATTTCCTTTTGTTTAGATGCCACTGATTATCTGTGCCTCACAAGCTAACGCCCTGTTCGCAGCTCCTGCAGAAGATGTAGCTTTTCGAGGGCCTAGCTGGAAGCTGGAGCCCACTGACCTGATCCTACCCATCAGCTCTCCCGAGCAGGAGGCCACTCTGCAGTGCCAGGCCGATGGGAACCCGACTCCGCAGTACAGGTAAGCCTGCCCAGCTTGGGGCACTGGGAAACCCACAAAGCTGTTGGCCTGCAGTTAATGATTTTAGTTGATTTGCATTCCCGGTCTCAAGAGGATAAAAATGTAACCCTATAGTGCTGATTGCTATTGATTTTTTTCCTGAAGAAAAAAGTAATTTGTTGTCCCTACTGTAATCTATAGCAGGATTTCAGTAACGTTATTTATTTATTTATGTATTTATTTATTTATGTATTTATTTATTTATTTATTTATTTATTTATTTATTTATCTACCTATCTATTTAATCCAGTGCATCAATTGTCATGTTTCTTGGGGAGAAGAATGTGAGCTATTCAAATGCAAATTGTTCTGCTCTAGTTTATATCCAAGTTGATCATTTCTTTTATTAAACTACACAATGCGCTTACTAAACAACGATTTGTGATGAAAGCTAGTAGGGCTGCAGTGCATGCTTGGAAGCAGCATACTCTTGGCCTGATTTATTTATCTGTTGCATTAAACAGTCGTGGGAGTTCTGGTTATTTTAATGCAGAATTTATAAGGTCATGCCGATTGTAAATTGCTGTCTTAGTGCGTGAAGCAATGTGCAGAGAATGATTTAGAGAGTAGGAGACCTAAATGACTAATTTGTAGTCAAGATTCCAAGATATCCCTGTGGTTATTCCCTGGTGGGTGCATGTCAGAAAATAGCAGTCTGTGCTGCTTTTTTTTTTTTTTTTTTTTTTTTTTTTGGTAGATTGTGTTTCATAGCTTGGGTCAGCAGCATTTAAAGGTACAGCTAGCAGCCAACAGAGTCGGTAACCTTGTGAGTGACATTCCACTACATGCTTACATTTCCGTTTAATGTATCTGAGTGTAAAGCATGATTCTGGACAAGTGGGCAGGATCATCACACGTTGCCATGGAAGAGGATCAATGTAAAGATGAGGCAAATTATTACATTAAACACATTTTTTACCGTACATATGAAGGGCTTCTGACGGAAGGCGGAAAGTGGTCACGGTGGGAATATTGCTGTTCGAAAAATTCTTTTAAAGAATATACCCAGAGCAGGCACTCTCTCTGAAAAGAGCTTGAGTCTGTCTAACAGGATGTCAGAATACTAGTTAATTAAAGTATTAGACCACATCCAAATCCTCTCTGGCAAATATGTACACTGCTTGCATGGGGTGCTAGGTCCTAAATGGCTTTAAGAGTTTTTGTTTGACTGCACTGTCTTACCTTTTATTGGCATTTCTTTTTTGTAAATGACTTCAGCCAAATTGTAATTGCCATGAGTGTTTTTTTAACTGAGTGGTTGACAAATGTAGACATGGCAGGGGGGGGCGGGGGGCATTGTGATTTCCCATCATTAACAATCCATTATAAAAACATAATAATATAATAACAAAAAATAGCAGTTAAATGTAGCCCATGGCAATGGAAATGGTTTGCTGTTTGTTGCATTTGTCTTTTGATTTCGATTTTTCAGGAGGTGTGCAACTTTATTACAGCTTCTTTTGTGCAAATGAGAGAAAATACCATTTGTTAGACTGAAACTTCTCCTGAAAGGAAATATAAAAGCCAAGTGAAAGGAAATGTCAGCCTTAGAAGAGTCTTGAGCAAATACTGTATTTAGGATTCGGTTGCATTTCAAAAACACTGTCCACCTTCCAGATGGGTAAAATAATCTCTGAGCAATCGCTGCAGAGACTAAGGCAAATGTCACCGCAGCGCAGCAATTCTCCACAACAGGAATCCAAACCATTTATATTCTGTAATGTATATTGAAAAACATAGCATTAGCGGAACAAATAACAACACACATAAATAAATTAACTTTGAAATCAAATGTGGCCCAGCAGTATGTTTTTATTCAGTGTAAAACAGCGTGAAACGGGAAGCTGGATCATGAGCGAAAATTGTCTATCAAGGGAGAGAGAGAGAGAGAGGGAAAAAAAGAAGTGACTTTTTCTGTCAGGGGGATGTCAAAGTTTTATCAGTCTGCTATTAAAGCATAAAGGTGTCATGCGGAGCCTGAGGATACCTCAGGCAATTTACCTCTTTTTTTAAAAATGGATCCCGGTGAGAAATCAGAGCATGGCACCAGACCAGCCCTGCCTCCTTCTGAGGCCTTCACAAGGCGCCCGTCTAAAAGCTCTGTTAAAGTAGCTTAGCTTGAAAAGTCTAACTCTACTCAGATCTCCAGCCTCCGGTATAGGAGCTGAGAGGCCAGTAATACAAATGGCAGCTGGCTCCCACCGGGTTTTCACATGTGTGTTGGTGTGTGTGTGTGTGTGTGTGTGAGAGTGTGTGTGTGAGAGTGTGTGTCTCACACTGCTCCAAGCACTCTGTGTGTTGTGGTCATTATGTGGGGGTGGTGTGTGGTTGCCTGACGATGTACTCCTGAGAGGAGGCAGCTTTGCTATGTGCCTGTGTGTGGGCACAGGCAGACGACGCACACACACATGCGTACAGCAAGATGATGTGATAAGGAGTTGAAGGCCTATGTGTAGACGACGCACACACACACATGCGTACAGCAAGACGATGTGATGGGGAGTTGAAGGCTTATGTGTAGGCTGTGCTGTGATTCTGTGATGTGAAATCTTTGTGGGGTGTAAAGTCCTCTGTGGTGTGTTTGACCTGGAGGAGGTGTGTGTGTGTGTGTGTGTGTGTGTGTGTGTGTGTGTGTGTGTGTGTGTGTGTGTGTGTGTGTGTGTGTGTGCGTGTGTGTGTGTGTGTGCGTGTGTGTGTGTGTGTGTGTGTGTGTGTGTGTAGGCTCCATGTGGCGTGGTGATGTTGTCTTTCAAACTCCAGTAACTTGAATAATGCAAGGCTGTGTTGGGGATTAAGAAGCAGAGTAAAACCGGAAATTTGATGGAGATGGACCAAATCAGAGAAAGTGAGTGTGTGTGTTAGAGAGAGAAAGAGATAAAGAGAGAGAAACAGAGAGAGGGTGGGAGTGTGTTAGAGGAGAGAGATGTGATGTTTTAGCTTGTGTAGTTATTAGGGAATGCGATCCTAATGGGCTGTGAATGCTGATCTCTGAGGAGCTTTGTGTGGTGATTGGCCTGGGGTGGACATTAGTAGACGGGCTGTTATTTATTGAGAGCTTTGTGTGTTGATGTGTTTGTGTGTGTTGATGAGCACCGAAGGGTATGTGTGGAGCCTAGTGTTGTCACGATACCAAAATTATGACTTCGATACGATACCTGCCAAAAATATCACGATGCTCGATACTGAAACGATACTACGGCGAAATCCTAAGATATCTGGAAAAGAAAGGACTCATACCTCCTCCAAGTGTATTGAGTCATTTGTGTTGAATTCGGTGCACTTTTCTAGTGTGCAGGTCAATTCTGGGTTCTAAACTTCCTACATAATTATTATTTTTATAGTCAGTAAAATAGTAGGCCTACTTTGTGTTATTAAGTCCTTTATTTTTTGTTATAGTTAATTTACATTGTGTTGTGTTTTGCCAATAAAGTAGCTTTAAATAGCCAAACTAGGCTAGATCAAGGTCAGTGTTGAAATTACTGCATGCAAATCACTGAATGCTATGCAGAGGGGCCTAATCTTTAGGCCATCTGATGTACAGTATAGGCTTCCCTAGGCCTTCCCGTGTTCATGGGATTTCTTTGACAGTTGCAAAGGGAAAAATGTGAGGATAGTCTTCTTTGCGCCCAGTGTACAAGTACGACGTTCCAACCACTCAGGTCTTCGTCAGATAGGCCTACACCATTACCTGTTGCAATATGTCTGTGTGCATTCCTACATTAGCCTACGTCTATTTCTTTGATAACATGATTTGCTACAACGTAACAATAAGCCGCTATTATTATTAGGACTCAACACGCTTTGGTGGTATTATATGCTGTGGGCTTTAATTAGCGCATTTCGGGTAGCCTATCCTACATCTGGGCAATACTTATTGAACAAATTGCAGTCTACATGCCATGACAAATATTACCAGTAGTACTGACCGAACATGAAATAAATTGTTTACAAGTTATGGTAATGTTATTCTGGCGTAAACATTGCGCTTTCATCACGTTAGCACCCTATGATTACAGCTCGTTATGTCTCGTCAAAATTCATTGATGAAGAAAGGTTCGCTTTATCCCAGAGAACCTTACTCGTTTCACTTAGGCTAGATTAAAACAGAAGAGAAGAACTTGGCAATAACCATGTAGTCGTGTTTTCTATAGCATATTCGTCTTTGAACAAAAATGTTGGGATATGTCTGCGAGGTGTTTAGCCAAGTTCCATGCGTAGCCTACTGCTTTTAAATGACTTTGAAACATATTTCACATACGGGCCTCTGTGTACCTGATGGCTTGCCTTCACTATTCGCAATGTATCTGAAATAGTTGCAGATTTCACTTCACCTTTTGTTTTATCCACAAGGCCGAGGACGGTCGGCAAAGAACTACTGTATGTTGACGTTGGCTGCGCACTCACTCACTCACTCAGAGCTGCCTGCTTGACGCGCCCACTTGCTTAGATGCATGAAAGGAGCAATGAGAGCATGCAGTTCACGCAGACACAGAACGTTAATTTTAATAAAGTATCGATTCTAAAAACGTCGGAAATCGTATCATTTTTTGCGTGAAGGCATCGTGATACCTTTTTAGTATCGATACACCGTGCAACACTAGTGGAGCCTACTGTATATCATGGTCATTACATGTGCATGGATTGCTTAATGATTAGCACTGAGGCTGTTTATTTGGTTTGGTGTGTAGAGATTGTATTTAGTGTAATAGATTTGAGTGGTAGTAAGACTTTTTCTCGTAGTCGTATGATGGTATGTTTATTTTTCGGTAGTTTTCTTGACAATGGTAAGATTTGGTGTGAAGTGTTAGCATAGAGATTATTGAAAAGTTGTTTTGGAATTTGTGCCGGTAATACCATAATCATTTGGAGTGCTTAATGATCAGCTTCATGGAGTGCTTAATAGACTTTATTCTTAAAGCTGCAGTCGGCAAGATTTTTTTTATCATATTCACTGAAACCGACACTATGCTCCGACAGAACAACATAAATCAGCTGGTTTTAGAAGAAAAAAAACCTGCGTTTTACCTACACCTAGAGCCTGTTATTTGTTTTTCAAAAATCCACCGCTCCTGGTTCTTCTGGTCCAATCAGAGTGAGATCTAACTGTCAATCACAGTTTGTGCACACGTCACTGACAAGCACAAACTCGATGGGAGTTGTAAACGTTCAAAATGTTGCCTAATTTCCTTCAGTCTGCCAGACTTGCCGACTGCAGCTTTAAGCCTCATGCCACCTCATGCTCAACACCTTACTTCAGCCCTTCCTCAATGCTCACTTTGCGCAAAATGATTAGGTGAACTGGAATATTAATAGTCAGTGATGAATCATGTCTTCTTTTTTTAGTTTTTCACAGGGATGTATAAGTAACAGTTACTATAGATTCTTAAATTCAGTATTCCACAGCAAAGGAGACTGCTGTATTCATTCAGGAAGGACAATGAGGATGAGGTTGTTTTTTTAACAATGCTTTAAGCCTTTGGCAGGATGATATCATGCAGTCGTGCCACACAAGGCCATTGAAGCATCACAGTCTCTTCAGTTATCACACATGCTGTAACCCCCAAATAGCCTTTTTAGCCAACCAGCCAAACAACCCTGCAACTGTGAATGCTCAGCTGAGTCTGAGCTGTTCTGACCAGAACCGTAACATTAGCGAAGGCCAGGATTACAGCCATTATGGCCCAGCCGTTACAGTTGTTGTGCAGGGAATCCTGTTGTAATCCCTGTGAGGCATATCAGGATCGTGGCCAAATGCCGTCCCAGAGGTGCCCTCGTTCAAGGCACTCACAGATCTCGTCTGTTTGAGGAAATGTGAATGTGAGGAGAGGTTGAGAGGGATGTCTGGGTGCGCCGCTGATGATGACTGAGAGGGTTGTGCGGTGTGTGTGTGTGTGTGTGTGTGTGTGTGTGTGTGTGTGTGTGTGTGTGTGTGTGTGTGTGTGTGTGTCTGTGCTCTTCTTCAGAGGCCTTGAGTGGTCATCAATATTGATGAATGCTGAATTGCTTATGTATAGTTGCTCAGAGTTGCGTTGGATGGTTGCATGAGAGGGATTCGTGAAAAGTATGTGTTTATGACTGTTTGTGTATTGTGTATAGCAATGTCTTATGTAGTAATCAAAAAAAGGAACGTTATTAAGGTTGTATTTGGTAGTCTATTTGTACATATTTGCATACATTTGTATTGTGTGTACAGTGTATGATGACAGTATTCCAAGGGGCTACTGTTTTTCTATTTCCCATGCCAATTAAAGACAACTGAATTGCATACATGTTTCCAAGTGTATGTGTTGGTATTAGGCCTACATAATGCCAAGCACTTCATTTTGTATTGAGACAGTATAGTCCCTAATTACTGCTGTGTTGGCTGGCTATAGGCTTTATTACTGGGCCGTAAGCATGAATGCTTTCATGAATGCTGCTTTTGCATCATAGCATATGGCTAGATTCCTATCTGGCCATGTAAATGTGCATGCTCTGTGTAATGGCCAGCATTGTTTTGTTGCGAGAGCTCACTGTTCAAACAGATTTTATGGCTTATCGTAATGATTAAATGTACACTGCTGTCGTTGGCTGTAGAAGTTGAGACTGTTATTACTCTCTGTCCCCACTGTATATAGGTGTAAGGGCTGTGGATGCACTACATGAGTGGGTATTGCACACGTGGGCCGCAGTGGCCTACTGGTTAGCACTTCGGACTTGTAACCGGAGGGTTGCCGGTTCGAACCCTGACCAGTAACTCAATCACCTTCAACTCAACACTTCAAAGACCAAGGAGATGGTGGTGGATTTCCGCAGGTCTAAGCCCACTCTGCTACCAGTCTCCATTGATGGGGTCAATGTGGAGGTGGTAAGCATCTACAAGTATCTGGGTCTCCACCTGGACAATAAACTGGACTGGTCAGCCAACACTGACGCACTCTACAAGAAAGGGCAGAGCAGGCTGTACTTCCTGAGGAGGCTGCGGTCCTTCAATGTGTGCAGCAAGCTCCTCAGGATGTTCTACCAGTCTGTTGTTGCCAGCGTCCTCTTCTATGCAGTGGTATGCTGGGGAGGAAGCACAAAGAAGAAGGATGCGGGGCGACTTGACAGGCTGGTAAGGAAAGCTGGCTCTGTAGTGGGAGCTGAACTGGAGTGCATCACTCCAATATCTGACAAAAGGACCCTGAACAAACTGATCAACATCTTGGACAATGAGTGTCATCCACTCCATAGCACTATTGTAAAGCAGAAGAGCCTGATCAGCTGGAGACTTCGCTCACTGCCTTGCACAACCGACATACTGAGGAAGTCATTTGTCCCCAGGGCCATTGAACTGTTCAATGCTTCACGTAAGAAAAGAGGAGAGATAGACTTCTCTGCATAGTCTGTCTGCCTCTTCACCCCCTCCATGTTTGGATACTGTCTGTCCACTAGCCACTTTTTACCACTGTCTTACTGCCTCACTGTTTGCGTGCTATATTAGCACTATGCATAACCCCATAACCCCTCCCTCAATGCCACAGCCGAATTGTGGCCACACTTATACCTTTCTTAATATAGTTATATATATAGATAGATACCTTTCTTAATATATATATATATATATATATATATATAGTTTTTTATATAGTTTTTTATATTACCTTGCCTACCCGCTGATATGTCCATATTTATTTTATGCTGGTCTCTAGACTTTATTCTTTCACTGTTGCACTGTTGGACTTACTCATTTGCACCATCACCATGACACTCACTCACACAGAGCACCTTACCGTGCCTCATTATTACATAGAGAATCACAGGCTCAGTCCCTGCCTCAGTCATTGCAAGTGCCTCTTGATTAATCACCCACTATGTGGATACTGTTTTTAGAATTGATTTAGATTAAGTGTCATTTAGTATAATTTGTATATATTATAAGTATATATTCTTTATCTTCTACTGTCCTTATTGATTAGTTGTGTTTTTTTATATTATATACTTTTAATTACTTTTTTCTGCTGTTAGTGAATGTGTGCGTGATGTCTGTATGCTACTGAGACCTTGAATTTCCCCTGGGGATCAATAAAGTATCTATGTATCTATCTATCTATCTATCTATCTATCTATCTATCTATCTATCTATCTATCTATCTATCAGTAGGAACGGCTGAAGTGCCCTTGAGCAAGGCACCTAACCCCTCACTGCTCCCCGAGCGCTGTTGTTGTTGCAGGCAGCTCACTGCGCCGGGATTAGTGTGTGCTTCACCTCACTGTGTGTTCACTGTGTGCTGAGTGTGTTTCACTAATTCACGGATTGGGATAAATGCAGAGACCAAATTTCCCTCACAGGATCAAAAGAGTATATATACTACTTATACTTAAATAGGTGTAAGGGCTGTGGATGGACCACATGAGTGGGTATTGCACACGTGGGCCTCAGTGCTGTGTGTGTGGTCATCGCATGAGTGGGCCTCAGTGCTGTGTGTGTGTGGTCATCGGCAGGGCAGGGCAGGGCTCCAGGGGACAGCAGGTGAGACGGCCGGATACATGCTGAGATGTTGCACTGCTGTTCTCCTCTTCGCCCCCGGTCTCCTTTTGATGAAGGGAGGTCTCATGCAAAATTGATGTGCGCCTCAAGGTCGGCCAGGGTTCAGCTGAGTTTGGGCTCTGGCTCCTGACCGACCGCAGGAGACCGGTCAAAAGAGAAACAGCAAGATCCTTGCCAGTGCTCATTGTCTGCTGACCTCTATATGCTGTCAGACACAGTATTTGCAAGGCAAGAAACGGATTTGTTGTGGATAATTCATTGGCTTGCAGCACAACTCCCAAGCCTCCCGTCCAAAAGTTTTAAGTTATACAAAGAAGCAAACAACTTCCTTTACCAAACTTTTTATATAGCGTTTTTCAGAATGCTAAATAATGCTTATATTACTTAATATAAGTCTAGTATAAAGTTGTGCAGGGTTCCAAGCCAGATACTCACATGTAGGAACCAACCCAGTGAAAGAGTTTGAATTGAACATGGTAGTTTAATTAAAAGTTTTCATTAAAAAAAAAAAGAAACTAGGCCTATTAGAGGATAGCCAATTCAGTTGCATCTTGGCAATTACAGAAGTGAAATCAAAATATCCTTAGCAGTAAATTTAAGCATTTCAGCCCTGTATGTTTAATCTATGTTTAATCTGAATACATATTTAATCATACTGTGCTCCAGCTCATCAGGGTTCCTCCGTGCAGTTTAGCACACAGAGAGCTAGAACATGGTGTAGATGACCAGTACTCCAAAATGAATCAAATATTCAACAGAAGCAGCATTAAATAAACAAACACCATCAGAGGCTTTTTTGGCCTCATTAGATCTTGGGAGCAACAAGTGTCAGAGGGCCCCTCCAACCAAAACACAGGGAATGTTGCTCTCATAAATACATAATTGGAGTGAGCTGAGCAGTGTGTGTGTGTGTGTGTGTGTTTTAAGTCTCCAGTTTTTTTGCCACTTGGCTATCAGCAGGCCCAGCTTGGAATATTTTAGTAAAATGTTGTCGGTGCTGTCACAAGGCAGGTGATGATTCTAATGATATGATGATGAGGCACGATGGCAGGGGGTCATGTTGTGATCGGTTTGAGGATGTTAGCTGTTCTGTAATGATGCTGGGGGTTTTGCTATGTTAGGTTTGAGGATGTTAGCTGTTCTGTAATGATGCTGGTGGTTTTGCTGTGTTAGGTTTGAGGATGTTAGCTGTTCTGTAATGATGCTGGGGGTTTTGCTATGTTAGGTTTGAGGATGTTAGCTGTTCTGTAATGATGCTGGGGGTTTTGCTATGTTAGGTTTGAGGATGTTATCTGTTCTGTAATGATGCTGGGGTTTTTGCTATGTTAGGTTTGAGGATGTTAGCTGTTCTGTAATGATGCTGATGTTTTTGTTATGTTAGGTTTGAGGATGTTAGCTGTTCTGTAATGATGTAATTTTTGCCTTCTGTAATGATGCCGGGACTGATGGTCCTTACACGTTGCTGTTTGGTCTGATTACTCTCCACCTGGGCTGGCTCCCGACACCTCTTTGTCTCGTTTCAGCAGCACAAGGTGTTGCACACACAAACACAAGTGAATGCATAACCTAACCTGGGCAGGGACAGTTATTGTAGCAATACACAGAAAATATGGGAAATCCCTTGTGCTATTGGTTGGGGCTTTCAACATGGACAACAAAGCCTAATTACTAATTCAACATGATGCAGGATTCAATAGCAACACACAATTGGCTTGCACCAGAGGCTCTACTTGAGATCAGTAATTTCACTTATAGAGTGCCAAAACATTACACGTACACAGAGAAAAGAAACGAAAACTTCACTGCGTTTCCTGCAGCCAATCAACAATAGACCACAACAAGATGCAGAATACCAACACATACAGTCAGGTGACAGAGAGAGCTACTGCGGGCTCTCTTGGAATCGGACACAAAAAGGTGCTAGGTGTGTATGGATTGACCTGAGTATGGAGTGCTTGAGTGGCGGAGTATAGATACGATCTGGAGGCTGTGAGGACCAGAGGCACAAAAGACACTAAATGAAGAAATTCAAGCAGGGAGGACTGTGGTGCTATCATTAAGATAATATCATCACGGTGTTAATGTTGCATTGTTCCTCTCAGAGCCTTTGTTTATTAGCTGAAGCTAGTGTCTTGGGAAGACAATGCTGCTCATTCAGAAAGGTTGGCATTTTATATTTGTTAGTAGTCGTGCCATGTAATGTCAAACACTGCTGAGTTTTTATTCAACATAAATTAGCTGAGACATTAGTCTATGACCCACTGTAGTGGCAAGCATTTCCAGGGGGCACATTGTTGGAAACCACTGGTAGCATCTCGAGCCTGACAATGATTGGCGTGGGCATAAGACTGTGCCAGGTTTCAAGCTGGTTTTCAAGGTTTTTAAGGACGATTTCTCTCTCTCACACACACACACACACACACACACACACCCACACACCCACACACACACAGACACATGCATGTATGGTGACTGATTTGTACAGGACACAAATATTTGAATTTGGCATTGAAATATTTGTCTCGAAATGGAGAAATAGTCCGAGTGTTGTAGCCCAAGGACCTTAGAGTCAGCCTCCGTGCCCCCGTGAAGAATCTGGAGCCCTGCGATGCTATGCGATCTCCCGTCTGCGGCGCAGGGAGTGAGGCGCCGCGGTGGCAGCGACGGCAGCTGGTGAGTGTCCCTGGCAGGCTGTGCAGGGCTTACGGGCCGAAGCAGTGGCGGTGGTGGCGGCAGCCAAAGTGTTTGACAATGCAGCGCTTCAGACAGTATGGAGCGGAGCCACACACACCATCAGCTCAGCCTGCTCGCTGTCTTCCACTGTTAAGCTCCGTAATGCGGCACAGCTACCCTCATCAGCCTCCCCCCTACCCGGCCCGTCTGTCACACCCCCCCCCCCCCACACACACACACACACACACACACACGCACGCACACACACCCCAGTGCCAATGATATTTTCATTATATGGCCAGTGGAGTATTGCCACTACGTTGCAGGCTTTCTCATTGTGTTTATCCACTTGATTTATTTTTCTGTCTGGCCACCTTGGCCTCAAAGGAGAGATTCTCCTTTTTCAAAGTGATTGACCCGAGACTGACCAGTGCGGCTACAAACAGACATGAGTTATGCACTTCAGAAATATCATTAGACTCGTCAGCATGATGCCATTTGTCAGTTTGGAGCTTTTCCGGTCCACTTTGGAAACCCAATTTGAGGTCATGTCATTTTTGTTTTATTATTTGCTCAGGCTATACGTGTAGTTGAGATGCACCTATCCAAACGATCCCCCTTTGTTGTGATTTGTTGAGAAAAAGGCACTGAAGATACAGTGTGTGAAAGTGTCACTTATTGATGGAAAATAATTTTCACAGTATATAATGTGTTACTTTGAAGCTATTATTATGTCTGCATAAAGTTCCATTCGCTTATAAACTTGTATCTCTTTAACAGTTTAGGTATCACATACTTAGCAAGATACAAACCAATTATATAATTTGAGCAATGTCCTTGGAGAATCTATACTCTGATAATTAGTTGTTGTTCACGACATTATCATCTACAAAAAATGTAATAGAAATGTAAAATAAATATTTTGTCACACTAGCAGTTACAAAATAAATCAGTTTAACTCAACACTACTGCTCTCTGGAAGATTAATAATTCAAGATGTAACATGAAAGACAGCCTTGGCATGTCTTTTGTTGTCTGTTCGATGAGTGTCTTGGGTGAGTCACAGGCAGCTAGCGCAGAGCTAATACTATAAAGCTGGGTCTGTGCGCTGTGTTTGTTAGTCTGCCTAGCCTAGACTAAAGACTGATAGTGCTTTGTATCATCCAAATTGTCATTTCAATTTCAAAAATGTCAGAGTCTTACAGCCTCCCGGAGCTCAAACAGGCCACACTAATTGTGGAGTTGCACTGACATGTGACTATGAAATGAGTCTTATGCATGTGAACATTTATGAGAGTGGATTCTAGAAAAGCTCATGAATAAATGTTTGATGCTGAAGATCAAAAGGAAAATCAAGAAAGTCAGCTTTGCATTTACTTATTATTTTTTAGATGTCCTGTGCCTCATAATGGTGTTTGTGTCTTTCATTTGTATTGTAAGCAATTCATCTTTGTGTATTGGAGGAACTGAAGGCTTCTTGTTAACTGTGCTACCATTACCTTTATACTTGGGGCTAATGTTTTATTCTAAGTGTGTAATTGTATGAGCAACGACACACTAATTAAAGCATCCCATTGTGACTCGTTGTACAAATATCTTATGATGGCTCCAGGGATTTGCATAATATAATAATTCACAAGCACCCCCTACCAGGAGGAAACTTTAAAGTGGCTAATATAATGTAGACTTGATGTAGGGATGTACAGCCTACTGTATATCCGTCAGCATGTCAAAGTTCCGAAAGAGGTATTGTGTACTTTTCAAAGAAAAGGGTGACGCATTTCAGATAGGGGAGACCGGGGCTGGTTGGAACAGGGGCAGGTTGAAACACTGTTAATATCCAGGCTACTAGAGGGAGCTGCAACAAAATTCCAACACTAAATTGACGGCCTTATTGAGTAGAGTAAACTCACGTATGTAACTGGTCTCCAGGTCATTGACCCTTTAGGTGAGAACAACTTTTTAATTTTGTAGTGTCAAAACTTAGAATATGCACCTCCCACTAGAAGGGTAATAGTTAGGGATATAAAAAAAAGATTGATTATAATTGATTGCTAGGGGACTCATCTATCATTTAAAATGAAGTTTGAAAACCTGAGGTGACTGATATTAGCAGGCTAACAACATTTGTGCAAAAAAGTTTGACCTAATGTGGGCGGGGCAGGTTGGCACACTGATTTTGGGGTTGGTTGGCACATACATTCCCTATGGCTATTTTGTGACAAATCTATAAACTTTGTATTTTATGCATAAAAACATCATCAATCTTTATTTTAACATTGTTATTGTAATTACTGAACATAGTTTTACATTTGGAAGCATTTCAGACATTTTCAGACAAATTTAAACATTTGAAGTTAAAAAAAATCGGTAGGGAGCAAATTGATCTTGACGGTGGGCCCTACTGAAGAAAAACACACAGGAAAGACATCAGCAAAGCCCTACAGGCAGTGATATAGATGAGCACTTCAAACAAAACCAAAAGGAGTACTGCAAAGGACTATAACATAGGTGTTCCAACCAACCCCGACTACATGTGCCAACCAACCCCATGCATGGGGCAGGTTGGCACACATGCACAACACCACTTTAATCATAAATAACTCAAAACAAGGGATCATTTGTTGACATTGAATGTATACATTTTGTAGCCGAGATCCCAAGCTTTCAGTTAATCACAATTTGACCATTTCAACGCATTGTAAGACG
>NC_055960.1:9114315-9186815 GCF_018492685.1 Alosa sapidissima
TGTCCCCCCCCCCCCAATCCCAATCCTTCCCCACCTTTCTTATGCAGCCCTTGCCACTTAATCTACTAAACCCCTCTTCTACTGCACTTTTTACCCCCCCATAAATGCACAAATAGGCTGACACCAGACATAATTTCACTGCATTTCTTACTTCCAGTAACTATATGCATGTGACAATAAACTTCCTTGTATCCTTGCATATAGTACCCCTGTACCTCTCCATCCCACAATTATTTAATAACCTCGTAACCTTTTTGAAGAGGTTAAAGCCCTTTGTGCTATCTGTTCAGTTGTACTACACAAAGCAAGTGTAAGCATGTCTACAGCTTGGGTTTAATTAGCTAGCAGTATTTAACATGAATTCTCAGTGGTTTTCCTATCACTAGATTACACAGAACATCCCAATTCGCACTGTTGCTTGTGAACCAAGTTTAGTTTTCTGATACTGAATTGTAGACAGTACTCACAGGAATACGATTGTTTTCTTTATGTAATTCAAAAAATAATTGAAGTAATGTATTGAAATTATTTTGGTGTCTATGTCTGTGCTTATACATTTATAGACCTTGAAAACTTCAAAAGTCAAACGAGGAATGCAGTAAACGTAAGGGAAGGTCAAGGAGTCGTTTTATTGTGTGGGACACCTATGCATTCTGGAGGTAAGGGTCATCGCTCTTGTGTTTTCTTACAACTGACAGTCGAACACTGGAAACCTGTCTTGGGGGACAGACAAAAAGAAGGGTACCATGCATTAAAAGGTTCATAATCCTGGTCTGAAATCTTACATAGCATGGCTTCCAAGTCAAATTTGTATCCGTTGAAGTGTAAAAAATGCATTCTGATATTTCTGATTTTTAAAACTACTACTCAAGCAGTCATCACAGCACATATATCTTTCTCTCAGGGAGAAGCTACATTAACCTTGAATGTCAATCAGAAACAAATCAATCTGCTGTCTCCAAAGCCATACAGTATTTCTCAAAGCACAAATAACTGGATATGATGTACAGTAGGCCTAACATTGAAACAAAGACACAATGTGTTTGCTTGTATTAAGCTAAGTGACATGAATGCCTAAGCTCAGTTGGATTTGTAAAATAACCAGAGTTACACTCGTATCTGTAAATAGCTTGTATCTACATGTATGTTATCCAAATAGCTCAAGGTTTTATTTTGTATAGTGACAATTGGTGGGAAATAAGCTTGAGATACAATACAGCATTGCTGTGCAACTTTACACTTGTTTAACCTAGAAGTCTATCCCCCATCCTGGGCCTAAATTGTTAGATTAGTACCATGTTATCACAGTGATCGCCCTGGTTAAACTCTATGTGATGGTCATTTACCTCCCACCAGGCCAACTGGGTGGCTTTATGTCAACCCAGTCTCACTCCCTACTCCTCAAAGGTCTGACGCATGGTCAAGGGTCCTTGGCGTCAAATTCCAACGAGAAAGGTGTACCTTCTGCGTTGTTTTCCGACGTGGGGGTCCGTCAGATAGACATTCATGTTAATCCCTCATCGTCAAATATAGACGAAAGGAAATAAATGTCCATCAAAGGTGATGCCGTCACGTTAGACTAATGATTTGTTTGAAATTATCTAAAAACAAAAATCGCAGACCATCAGAGCCATAGGCTACCTTAGGTTACTTTGATCTTGCATAATTTTATTCAGCTTTGGTGTAGGTAACGTAAGGTAAAATAATAATAATAATAATAACAATAATCTCTAACTAAACTAACACGCGCATATTTCTGTATTGCGACCATTGTAGCCTACAGTTGTAACAGCGCGTAACAGTCGTTTTACTCCCCGTATGCGCTCATTATAATAGGCTCTGCTCCTGCCTAGATTCGAACTCAGAATTGCCTGAAAGTTGCAGACCTGTTCTAGAAATACGTGCATTAACCCACTCGACTGTCAGACAACGCTATCTGCTTCGAGTAGGACTGAGGAGTGTACTGTACTGTACTGTGTACTGAGGACTGTACAGTCCTACCTAATAGGCCTACTCGAAGCAGCAACATCCGCGGCAACATCCGCAACCTGTCTCCAACCCACTTCTCCTCTGTGGTTGCCTCCAGTCTACCTCCACTCACCACAGGGGGCAGCCGTGGCCTACTGATTAGCACTTCGACCTTGTAACCGGAGGGTTGCCAGTTCGATTCCCGACTAGAAGGAACGGCTGAAGTGCCCTTGAGCAAGGGACCTAACCCCTCACTGCTCCCCGAGCGCCGCTGTAGCAGGCAGCTCACTGCGTTGGGATTAGTGTGTGCTTCACCTTACTGTGTGTTCACTGTGTGCTGAGTGTGTTTCACTAATTCACGGATTGGGATAAATGCAGACACCAAATTTCCCTCACAGGATCAAAAGAGTATACTTACATGTATACTTATACACAGTCTCCTCTCTGGAGGTTAATAATGCTACAGATTCGCTCTGCTCCACACTGAGCTCATGTCTGGACAAACGGTGCACTCTTAGTACAAGGCCAGCTCGATCCAAACAATTTCACCCATGGCTAAATGATACCCGCCGATTGCAGCACACCAAACTTAGAGAAAATAGCACTCCTATCCTCCTTTTCAGCTAGCATCACTGCTGCTGCTAAAACGGCTTTCTACAATGACAAAATTAACAGTGTCACAGACACGTGGAAACTTTTCTCAACCTTCAAATCGCTACTCAACCCTCAGCCTCCTCCTCTTCCATCCAGCCTTGCTGCCGATACCCTTGCCTCATTTTTTACAAAGTGGTGGCAATCAGCAGTCAATTCTCTACATGTCCCTCCTTGGCTCCTCAGGACACAACCAAATCAGATATTGCACTCCCACAACCTCTGGCGGTTGCTGACACATATTTGTCTACATTTGCGCCTCTCTCCGAGAGTGAGGTATCTAGACTTCTGACATGTAGTCCTACTACATGCTCGTTGGACCCTATACCTACGAGCCTACTTCAGTCCATCAGCCCGACAATTACACCAGCTATCACACATGAGATCACTGCTTTGCTAACCTCTGGCACGTTTCCAACAGCATTCAAAACGGCTCGGGTAACACCGTTATTTTAGAAAACTTCTCTCAACCCTGCTCAAGTTGAGGACTACTGTCCTGTCTCATTCCTACCCTTCCTATCCAAAGGTATCGAATGAGCAGTCTCCAAACAGGTCTCTGAATTCCTTTCATGGAACAACCTTCTGCATCTCTGATCTCTGATTGCCTCTCAGACAAATCTGGATGAAGGCACACCACCTCCAGCTAAACCTCTCAAAAACCAAACTGCTGGTCCTCCCAGCTAAACCTACTATACACTACACTACTGGTCTTCAACCAACCCAAAAGGGCACAGGTTACCCCGCTGCTCATCCAGATACACTGGCTACCTATGGCCACCCACATCAAATTCAAGTCTCTAACGTTTGCCTACAAAGAAGTCTTCGGTTCTGCTCCCACCTACAGTACTTGAATGCCTTCATACAGGCATATGCTATGCTCTACCTGACCGTTGCGCTCCTCAGATGAACAACGTCTATCTCTGTCACTGGTACGCTCTGGCCAATCCAAACTTTTCTCATCTGTTGGTAGAACGTGCTACCAGTTCCTACTAGAGCAGGGACATCCCTCTCCATCTTCAAAAACTCCTAAAGACCCAGCTCTTCAGAGAATATCTCCTCGTAGCACTACTTACAACTAGTCTTGCTAATTCTAGCACTTATCACCTGACTAGAACTGACACTTGACTGTATGGAAATAGCACTCACTAACTTGTACTTATCATACTCTACCTTAAATTGTTTACCATGTTGAGATTAGATTAGATTAGATTCAACTTTATTGTCATGTGCAAAAAAGCAGAAAAATGCAATGTGATATAAGTATAGACAGGTGGTGCATAGACAGGACAGGATATATAGTGCAGTGTGGACAATAGCATAGTAGTTGGTTTACAGAAGGTGGTTTATAGTTATATAAATGAAATATAAATATGTGCAGTGTAGTAGCAGTGACATTATAAGAGTAGTAAGAATAATTTAGATATATGCAGTGTATTAACAGAATATATTATAAGAAAAGAATAGAATAAATATGGATATTTAGTATGAACCATATAGACAGATATGTACAGTATGTACAGCTATGAGAGTTGCTTTGGTTCAAAAGCGTCAGCCAAATGTAATGTAATCTGCAATGTAATCAGACTATAGCAGTTCCTATTTAGTAGCAGTAAGTACATCATAGTCACATAATCACAATTACTGTATGCCCAATAGATGTTCGTGAAATCATTTCCAGTAGGTTAGGTTTATGCTTCAATTCAAGGGGTTGACAGTGTGTGCTGCATTTAAGGAGCACCCTTCTGATTTTTAAAAGGTTCCTTGGCTTGTCTCCATTGACAATTCTAACTGTCCATCAAGTGTGTTGGGGTAATGAGATATTAGCTTGAAATATATTGAAGAAGAAAAAAACTTCAAACATTAATTTGAATTAGTTATGGAAACAGCTGCAAGTGGAAATAAGATGTCAGGAACATGAAGACGTTAAATTAGGCTCCAGGGATAATAATTACTTTTCCGTAATTACAGTGGGACAAAGCACTGGTCAAGTATTCGCTGACAGAATAGTCACACTGAGAGAGGATTCATTCTCTTCCCCGTGAAGGCAGTTAGATGTGCAGTGCCTGGCCTTGTTATTTACCTTCACAATATAATTTACAAAAAAGACAAGAATGTGGATTGCTTCTTAAAGTTGCTGTTAACTGATTTTCTTCAGCGGCAATATCGCAAAGTGAGTCTGTGGATATGGATTTGTGCCAGATGAACCTTTAGCGTGTTCCTCTCCATTCACCATCATCTTCCTCATTTGGCTACTTTTACCTCGATTAGAGCTAAATCTGCTGGAAAATGAAAGTATGCTGCTCAAAATTGGAGTCTTAACCCAATCACAATGCAATGCGTTTTCAGTGAAGTGCATTTGGAGTTTAGATTAGATAATCAATTTTAAATTTGGCTTTACTGAAAAGTATGTATAGTGCTTTATTTGCAAATCAAAGTTGGTAATTGTGTATCTCAGAACAATTCTCCAACTTCTAAAACTTCACTCACTTAAACTCTTTAAAGTTTCTCTTTTTTTGGCTGCGGTTTGGAATGTTGATGCAGATAAATATATTTATTTTGATTGGTGGAGTGTGTTCTCTTTTGTAAACCTCTTGCAGGGAATGCATCTTCAAACTCAGATTGTGTCACACAGAGGCAATGAATGAAAGCAGACAGTGGACTTAGTCATACAAGGCATATGTCTAAAAATATACTGTTCCATGCATGTATACTGTACTGTATATACACACAAAAATACAAATACACTCTCACACAAAACAAACACTTCAACCACCCTCCACACACACACACAGCGTGGCACTTCAGGGAGCTGTGGAGGATGTAGTAGTAATTGTCCTGTCTACAAAGTGTCAAATAAAATGTGAGTCTCACAAGGGTTTGGGCAAGTTTCTGAGTTGTTGTTTTCGCCGGGGCATTTCTGTTACCATCTCGACGAGTGAGGAAGAGCATGAGGAGCCTATAGTGGGGTGTATACATCATGCATATACAGTAGGCTTCCATTTGCTGCATCCATCATATCATTATTTATTGACCCTAGGGCGTAGATGCTCAGCGGAATTTTTTATATTTATGCTTCAGTTGGCCGAGATGTTGATAGGATTGTGGTGTATTTGGCTGTCACACGACCAATTTCCTGCCAGACTCACAATTTAGCAGAATATTAATACTACATTCTACTGCGTGAACATCTCTGATGCATTCTGTGCATCAACATCCACTGTGCTGAATAGAACAACTTGTTTTTAATTTGTTTCTCTTGTCTCAATTGTGAGACAGCCTGCGCCTTTTATTTTGGAAGGCTATGTTGTGATCATCAAAGGTTGACGTCTGCGTGAGATCCTACAGTACTCATATAGTTATCTCTTTGCTGTTCAAAGAGATGGTAGTGGTGTGTGTGTGTGTGTGTGTGTGTGTGTGTGTTGTTGGCTCGACATTTTCATTTTTCCTCATGACTTTTCTGTGCTTGACAAATTCTATTGCTGCTGATTACGTTCACAGAGCTGGCAGCCAGGCCTCCCCCGGCAGTCTCTCCCGCTTAATCAGAATGAATTGGTTTCGGCATCAGTGAGTCGGGCTGCCAAGATGCAATCCTGGCCAAGGTTGTGCCGAGCGTCTCCCGGGACAGGAGATGACTGACATTCGAAGCGCACACCTTGTAGTTCGCTCACAAGCCTGTCTCCGTGGAACTGGTGCGCCCGCGTGACTACTCCCCCCCCCCCCCCCCCCCACACACACCCCACCCGCCACTCCTCCTGCGATGACACATTAATGTGCTGTGGCAGGAACCCCCATCACATCCCCCAACATCCAACCCAACACCACCTCCCCCACCCCCAGCCTCCACTCAGGCACCAGCCAGCTTCCCACCCACCCTCACTGGAGCCTCTCGGCCGAGTCCAACGAGCCATGATTTGGGGCTGAGGAGACGAGACACGAGATGCAGCAGTCCCATAGTCACTCGGGGAGTCAGGCAGGGAAGCAGGCAAGGCAAGGCAAGGCAAGGCAAGGCAAGGCGAGTGAACAGTCAGACAAACAAGGGCCTGTGTGTCATAAGAGTGCCAGTCAGGCGCTGTAATCCATTTCCTCTCGCTCCCTTCCCCCCCCCCCCCCCCACCACCCCTCCCTCCCTGGCGATGCCCGATGGCAGAGATGCTCCACTGTACACCACCCTCCCCCGGCCCGCCTCAGGAAGTAGGCTCAGGGCAGGAGCGGATATGCGATATGGCGCAATCTATTCTCTGCGTAGACAACGCAGCGAAAGCGGAGGCCTCCTTCTCTCTCTCTCTCTCTCTCTCTCTCTCTGTCTATCTGCATCCTCCTTCTCTCTCTCTCTCTCTCTATATCTCTCTCTCTCTGTCTATCTGCGTCCTCCTTCTCTCTATATATATATCTCTCTCTCTCTCTGTCTATCTGCTTCCTCCTTCTCTCTCTCTCTCTCTATATCTCTCTCTCTCTCTGTCTATCTGCGTCCTCCTTCTCTCTCTCTCTCTCTCTCTCTCTCTGCCTATCTGCGTCCACCAGCCTGTGTAAACAGCTCAGCGGAATGAACTGCGTGGCTGAAATGAAGTGTCAGCTCGTTTGCAGGTGGCGTCAGGAAGATCTGTTGTTTTCGTGAGATGCCATGCAAGACAGATTGGGTTAATAAACGTTATCTTGAAATCGCCTCAACCTAACAGAACTCCCCATAGGAAGTATGTTCTACAGTGAAAATGTAATGTACCTCTATTTTAGATTGTCATGTTTATTTCTGTGCCTCTATAGACTCTTTCAAGTGCATAAACAAATGTGCATTTCTGAAGATATTTTCAGATTGAAAGGGTCTATACTTTTTGTGATAGTTATTTCAACATTTTGTTGGGTTTTTTTCCCTCTCCCTCCTAGAACTCACTTTTGCCTGGATCTTCAACGAGTACCCTTACTTTGTGCAGCAGGATAGTCGTCGCTTCGTCTCCCAGGAGACAGGCAACCTCTACATCGCCAAAGTGGAGCCGTCCGACGTGGGCAACTACACGTGCGTGGTGAACAACAGCATCACCAAAGAAAGGGTGCTCAGCTCTCCAACCCCTTTGGTCTTGAGGAACGACGGTACACACTCAGTTTACAGTGCTTTTGTTCTTGTTGTTGTTGTCGTTGTCTTCTGAAGAACCCGTTCAGAAAAGAATTGGCTTTCATGTTTAAGACTCCAGCTTGCATACAGAGATCACAGTGTACTGGAGGATCCCACCGAGACATTTGTGTCTGTAGTCTGAACTTGGACTCCTCTGTGGATACTAAATCAAACGGCCTTTCGCCGTCTGCTCATTTATCATTTCCGTTCCTGAAACAGATAGTCTTTTGTGTTTCTCTCTTCTCGTCTTGTTGTTGTTGTTGCCGCTGTTGTTGTTGCTGCTGTGTTTTGTATACTGAGGAATAAAGTATTCTAGTCATTAATCATGAATGAAAAAGATGTGTGTGTGTGTGTGTGTGTGTGTGTGTGTGTGTGTGTGTGTGTGTGTGTGTGTGTTTGTGTGTGTAGGAGCTATGGGAGAATATGAGCCCAAAATAGAAGTTCATTTCCCCGACAGTGTCCCAGCTGCAAAAGGATCAGTGGTCAAGCTGGAGTGCTTTGCTCTTGGAAAGTAAGTGTAACATATTTACTGTACTATCTCTGCATGTGTGTGTATGTGTGTGTGTGTGTGTGTGTGTGTGTGTGTGTGTGTGTGTGTATGTGTATGTGACAGGGAGGGTATGAGTGTGTCTGTGTGTTTGTGAGTGTGTTTAGGTCTGTTTGTTGTATGTGTTTGTGTGTACATGTGTGTGTGTATGTGTGTGTGTGTGTGTGTGTCTGTGTGTGTGTGTGTGTGTGTGTGTGTGTGTGTGTGTGTGTGTGTGTGTGTTTGTTTGTGTGAATATTTATTTTTTTACACTATAATATATTTTTGTTATCAGGCATGGTTCCTTCATTATTTCCAAAGGCAATGTGTGCAATGTTCCTCTGTTGTGTGTGTCTTCTGCTTGATTACCACACCACTTTGTTTCCTTGCATTGTGCAAATGGAGATGCAAGGATTATGCCCTTAGGACTATACTTAACGGGATTTACCCACTCATAGTGCTAAGTGTTAGCTGGGCAATGGGCTGAGACAGAATGGAAGATCTTAGAGCTAGAAAAGGGCCTCTCTTTCCAATAGCTGCTAACAGCTGTGCAGAGAAAAGGCAGAAGAACGGGGGATGCTGTTGAACCCAATGATCAGTTTTCACAAGGTGTCTAGAGTCAAGCTTCAGAGAGACAGAGAGGGAGCCAGTTGTACAGATGCCATTGAAGGTGATCACATTGTGAAAGCAAACTTCTTTCAGACGCTACTTAATAGAGTTAAAAAATGGCTACACTGGACAGAATGAATGTAATATACCAATACGCTGTCACCCAGACCTTACAAGGTTATAGCCTATTTGTATTGCAGTATTACTGAAGAAGGCAGTGTAGATATTTTTCCTTTTGAAGTTACTATGGAAAAATAATCCTGAATAAAGCTAAATTAGTGATGGAATAATGATTCACTGCCTAACTTACCGAGTTATGAATGATTGATTGGCTGAAATTCACTGATTGGATGGATGGATGAACCAATACATTCCTGGTCCATTTTCACACATATTGGGGGGCAGCCATGGCCTACTGGTTAGCGCTTCGGACTAGTAACCGGAGGGTTGCCGGTTCGAACCCCGACCAGTAGGCACGGCTGAAGTGCCCTTGAGCAAGGCACCTAACCCCTCACTGCTCCCTGAGCGCCGCTGTTGTTGCAGGCAGCTTGCTGCGCCGGGATTAGTGTGTGCTTCACCTCAATGTGTTCACTGTGTGCTGAGTGTGTTTCACTAATTCACGGATTGGGATAAATGCAGAGACCAAATTTCCCTCACGGGATCAAAAGAGTATATATACTTATACTTATACATATAATATAGACAAGACTTCCATTTTATGTGTGAATTACTAACAGGGAGTGTTAACCGCATTTTAGTATTGGGCAATAACTTGGACAATATTCTGGAAATACGTCATCATTCATTCAAAATGGTTACATATATTGTAAATGAACTACAACAGCTGATTGCTTCTTGATGTTGATGTAGCCCAGTGCCAGAGATCAGCTGGAGGAAGACGTCTGGCGATCCGTTCCCCAGCAAAGTGAAGCTGAGGAACTCCAACGCCATCCTGGAGGTCCCCCGCTTCCAGCAGGAAGATGCCGGCACGTACGAATGCGTCGCCGAGAACAGCCGGGGCAAGAACACTGTACGGGGAAGACTGTCTTTCCACGGTAGGTCCTCAGGCTGGCGTATTCTGGGCACATCAGTGTTGAATGCATATGCTATGTTTTTCACGGCTTGTTAAACATTAGACACCATTTATGTGGGGAAAAAAATAAATAAAAGTTGCTCTACAGGCATGGTCTAGTTGAATCAAGCATCACAACAAGGCTGTGAGCATGAATGTGGAGGCAGTGGAAAGCAGTGGAAGACAGTGGCACAGAAAAAAGACATCCTTTGAGTGTTGCGAATATGAGTTTGTTTGCGTCATGTGAATCAGTTCTCTCTTTCATATATATTTCTGTGAACAGTGATGGTGATTGGAAACAAGCTTTGTGCACTGCATATAAACATGTGACAACATCAACTCTTTTCTTATTTTCCTTTCTTCTTTTTGTTTTTGGTTTAAACCCTTGGACACTGCTGCGGAACTCTGAATGCCTAACGGGATGATGTAGATTTAGTGTGTCTCAACAAGGCAATCTTTTGAGAGTCATTATTAATGATTAGAGCTTTGTGTGCTGGTGTGTGAAATCAGGAGACAGCAAAGGAGAGAGGCAGAGTGTGTGTGTGTGAGAGAGAGCACTAGAGAGGAGAGGAGAGACTTACTCGTGACCAGGGGTGAACGTAGTTTCTACTCATATAAGTACTACTAGCATAACCTTCACCACATCATATTGTTCTCTTCTCCTCTGAGTATCAGCAGAGCTGCTTACTTTTTTTATTCAGATTGGAGTAAAATTTGTTACAGGTGAAAGTGTGTGTTAGTTAACATTTTAAGATTAAAAAGTTAAAATATTGAGATACTGAGTAGCTCGAAATTCTGACTTGGTACCTCAACATCCTGACGCCCCCCCCCCCCCCCCCCCCCCCCCCCCCCAATTGGTGGAAACGGTCTTCCATAGCACAGATCTCGTCGTCAGTTTAATTTAAAAATCAATGCATTGGAGGAAGCATAGACAAACGTTAGGGTGGGAAAAGGCGTGTGTGGCATGAGGGAGTGGGATGTGCCAATGCGTGAGAGTTGGCAGCCCTGGTTTTGGCGGGTACTGTACCTGCTCTCCTCTCTTCCCAGTGCTGCATACTGCCAGTGAATATTTTAGTGGTTATGCAGCACTGGACCATACCGGCCTACTTTCACCCCTGCTCATAACTGTAAAATTGAAGCGAATTTAAATTTCATCACAAGTGTTAAATAGGATTGCTTTTTCTAAATGAAGGAAAAATGCTTAATGCAAAACTTGGAGACTTTACTTAAACTCACATAATTTTCCCACTTTTAGATTGTGCTCACTTTTTAATTATTTTTGTGGTTTTGCACTTTTACAGCCAAGCCCCACTGGCTCCAAACGATGATGAACGCAGCCCTGTCGATCGAGGACAATTTAGCCTGGGAGTGTAAAGCGAGTGGAAGACCCAAGCCATCCTACAGCTGGTTGCGTAATGGAGAGATGCTAGCTGCAGAGGTAAAGAAATCCCAATCTAATCATGCAGTGTACCACGCTGTAAAAGTAGCTATAATGCTCCACAGTATGAATCCACACAGCCTGTTAATGCGAAAACATTGTGTGGACGTCTGTGGGGATTTATAGGGTACATGCTTTTGCACTTTGAGATTTTGAGACTCAATCATCACTTTTAAAGGCTCAAAGTGCAAATTAAATCAAAGTGCTGTGTTTTTCAACTCTTGGACCTCGGCATTCCACACGCTTGGTCAAGTCAGTACACTACATGGAGTTAGTCCTGTGATTCAGCAAAAACGTCATCATTGATTTCATAGATGCGCTGTAAAGAGGGTGAGAGTGCGTGTCGAGGCCGACGTGCGGAATATCTGCATACGGCCAGCATTTCCCGCTGGCCGCCGCGTCTCAGATGAACCAGGCGGGAGTGACCTCTTTCACTGCCACTTAAGATCAGCGTCCGCGCGCCTCGTCGGCATGGCAAACAGCTGATGGGGTTAAGCTTCCATGCGCTATTAGTGAGACCTCAGCAGAAAATATTCTGACCTTTCACAGTCACTTTTCCGACTGGACGCTCACGGGAAGTAAATAGCGTATTAGTGTGCCACTGGTATTGTCAAGACCACTTTTCTGTTCATCACAGCTGCAGGTCAGCGTTTTTTTTTTACCCAGACACCACCACACCGAGCGCACACTCCCAGCCCTCCCTCATGCTCCACCAGCTACCCCCTACCTCACCACACACTGCCTCCACCCAAACACACCGCGTCTACCCACCCCAATTTCCAGCCAAGTCCAAAACCACTCACACCGTAGACTGGTCTTCCAATCATCTTGACAGTTCTCCGGGCCTCTCTCTCTCTCTCTCTCTCTCTCTGCTCTCTCTCTCTCCTCTGCTCCCATGTCTCCTCAACAACGTTTGAGTAATTGTATTTATGCCTGCTCCCATAATAGGCTTGCCCAGTCGGAGTGCATGCAGATTTGTGTGCTGTGTTCTCCCTACAGGGCCGAGTGCAGATCGAGAATGGCGTTCTTTCCATCGTTTCATTAAACCTGTCAGATGTCGGGATGTATCAGTGTGTGGCGGAAAACAAACATGGCATTATTTATGCCAGCGCCGAGCTAATGGTGTTAGGTAAGATTGCTTTGTGCATTTCTTCTTCATCCCATTCTGTGCGATGACAATCTTGTCCATTGTTAGGGCCTTTTAGAGATGATGTAGCTCACCCAACAGCTCCTAAGAACATCTGAGAGAAAGCAGGAGCCTAGATAATATCATATATATCAAGAGTTATTTTGCCTTTGAAGCCCTCATCATATTGATTTCAATAACACCAAGAAAGGGATTACATTGTGGCATCAGAAGACTGTCTGCTGTAAATGACATATTGATTATTTGAGTAGCTGCAGGGGCATCTACATAACTAACCCATCAGGAGGGGCAGCAAAGGCAATTTTAAATAATAAAGGTTCGCTCTCAATGCCGAGCACAACATAACCACAAAGCTCCGCAAAGTGTGACTGGCTGGCTTCGGTGCCTCACAGAGAGAAAAATAAAAACACCAAATCACCCCGGCAGCGTTTTTAAGAGCCTGTAAAACCTCTTCTGTCAGAGGGGCGATGGAGACTCAAGCTGCAGAGTCGCTGTTGATTGTTTTTAATCACTTTTTTTCATCATGGTTCAATTTCGCTGATCAATCGCGCACATTTGTGATTATGTGTGTCACGCAGCTGCACCTCCGAGCTTCTCGAAGAGTCCACTGCAAGTACTTCAGAAGGCGCGCTCAGGCAGCGAGGTAACCATGGAATGCAGGCCTCAGGCCTACCCTCAGGCCATCAGTCTGTGGAAGAAGGGAAATGAGATTTTGCAGAGAAGCGAAAGGTAAGAGGGACAAAAATGGTTTCCCCTGGTTTTGGAGACAGAGTGATGTTTTAGCTTGTTTTTTTCCCAGTAGTGCAATTTCATTTCAACAGTGTGAAACAGTCTAAACAGAACAGGACGCACAATTTGTCCTCCCTCAACAGCCACCACAGTGGATTTTTTTTTACCTGACGTGTTAGCTGGGCTTTCTCCATATCAGAAACCAATCTGAAGGACAATGCTAATTTATTGCAAGGGTGGCAGGTGGTATCAGCTTGGGAAGAGATATGAAAATGTACCGCTTTCCGTGTTTGTGTCTCAACAACCACTTACAGTGTTCTCCATTTCCTCTCATTAACAATTCATCTGTTTTACAGTCAATACACTGTTTCTTTCCAAAGGCTAAAACAGGGGAAAAGATATGCTAATATCCAACAAAACATTACTTAGGGCTTTCCAGGCCCCACGAGAGACCATTAGCTCCAAGAAACTGAAGTGCACTATGCTCGGGCTGTACAGCACAGAAGAAGATGCATTGATTGTGGTTTCTTCTCTGCTCCCCCTTAGGATCACACTCTTTCCCAATGGTACTTTGAAAATTGCCAACGTGACCAGGAGGGATGGAGGAAGCTACACATGCATTGCTAAAAATCAATTTGGGACGGCTAGCGCAATGGGAAGGTTGCTAATTACAGGTAAAATCACACCAATGGGGCACTAGCACACTGTCACAAACCTGTAAATATAGCAGCCAGGGCCTCAAGCGAAAGGTCGGATCCCATCACACACAGCTGTATTGGATTAGCCTTTTTTTTAGGTTCTTTGTATTTCCCTTCACAGCGTAGCAATATTTTTGTCAAGTTCCTTGGGATTAAGGGTAGAAAAAATGTGTGTAAGCCAACCACAGCATCCCTAGACACATTTGCACAAATTGAGTGTCCCTCCTAAGATGGATCACCAACATTTTGGCAAAATAACTTTAATGCTTGTCTCACTGCCTATTAAAATCATTTTGAGAGGATTATTTTCGCCCGGGGCTGTGCACATATATATATATTTTCCGTACTCTGTGTTTTGTTGTTATTAATCTGCTTTGTCACTACCACTTCTAGCAAATTTGCTTTTGGATTTTATTTGCAGATCTATCCTCTTTTCAGGAGATCTAGTTTCTTCTGCTTTGCAAAAAGGTTTCTTACAGATTTACAATTATGGGTTGAGGCTCCTCTCTGAGATCTAATTCAGGGGTCATTACTTATGGTTCAGAGTATGTAATGTGTGAGCTTAACCCTCTTAAGCATGTATGTCTCGTTGTTTTGTTCATTAGCCGTTTGGTATGCACCGACCGCTGAACCCACTAATCGGGAGTAATTTAATTATGGTGACCTCTCACTCACAACACACCCATACTGCAAAGCACTTTATGCACGACATGCTGGTAGTTTTGCTTTTGCAAACATTTTCTTTCATTAACTCTAATGTTGTTGTGATTTCACTGTTCCATAGACTGATAGATAGAAAGAATACAGATCCCTCATCCTAAAGCCTGAGAGACACTGCACAATCTTGGACCCGATTCAGTTGGACCCGTCTAACTTTATGTAACCGTCAGTGGTCCAGTTCTACAGTAGATCGATCATGTTGGATATCTGGCATGTCCAAAATCTTTTTCCGCTGCCTTGCAGCGTGAGCACAGCAATCATGGCTGATTGAAATATGTTGTGTAAGTTACCATGGTCATATGTGACTGAGAAACGTCTCAGTGTCTGCAGCTTAAATGGAGCCATAGAAAATAGATGGCTCCTCTGTCTCTCTAAACTGTTTTCGAAGAGTTGATGGAACACTGGGGCAGCTGCCAGGTGCGCTGTCTGATGTAAGGGAAGCCGGTCCTCTGATGCCAGAATGTTTTGACTCTTTGAACAGAGCCCACCAGGATCACTGTGGGACCAAGCAACATGGAAATCATTGTTGGCGAGAGCATCGTGCTTCCCTGCCAGATAGCCCACGACCCGGCTCTGGATGTGTCCTTCTCCTGGGCATTCAACGGGCAGCTTGTGGACTTTGATCGGGATGGCGATCACTTCGAGAGAGTAGGCGGGGTGAGTCACACACTGGTGGACTGAGCTATATTTGTTTATGACCACAGAATTAGTGAGCTTCTATGTAATGCAGCATTTTTGACATTGACATTTCTTTTGTTTCTAATGCTCTCTATGATGAAGTAATTTGCTGAATAGACAGAATTGTCATAGTACTGGTAGTTTTACTGAAAGTTAAGTAAGCCAGTTGCCACAGATTCATAACTGCACATTGTGTGAATTTTAGTGTGGGCTTATATAAATGAGCATTTTAATCCTACCATAAAGGGGACATTATGACTGACTGAAAACTGCTTCCACTGCATAAAACCTAATAGCAAATTTCCCTTTTTTTTGGAATGAGCTTCAAACTGACGCATTTGAAATAGTAATAAAGAATGGCTCATAGATGTAAGCTGCTCATTTATTTTGTTTTATTACCTTTTTTCCTGTTTGTCCGAGTCTTCTGCTCATTAGTAGAATAGCTGAAGGTGTGTAGTGCAGGGTGGGTCCTCTCCTCCAGAGGTTCTACATTTAAACACACAAGACTCACCGTGCAAAATGAGTTACCGTTCTGTTAGCTTCTCAACAGAGTGATCTCAATGCAGTGCAACTGGGAAAGGCCCTCATATCAATTAAAACTCTTTCTCTCTCTCACACACACACACACACACACACACACACACACACACACACACACACACACACACACACACACACACACACACACACATCCAACCTCCCTCATTTCCCCCCTCAGGGAGAACATTTCTTATCATTACTCTGTTCTGTAATTGAATTTGCATACCTATTTATGTAACTCATGCCCTGAAATAATTTACTAATGAGTTGGCTGGTGGTAACCAAGGGCAAGGCTGGATTGCCGGGTTTGAAATCGGCACACAGAGATAAGCGATAAGAAACAGGCTCTTTGTCGGACATGTGTTCTTTTTAACAGAAACTGACTCGCTTTTTTGTTCGTACATTGTCTCTGGCAAATGTTTTTTTTTTTAAATCAGTGTTTGATAAATGTATTATTCATCCAAGGTCCATTGAAGGATATGTACTGCAAACAAGACTGTGTGTAGAGCCTAGGCAGATAAAGTCGAGTCACTGCTTGTTGAACATATCCCCAATAGTGGTCATGTAAAGTTCAGGCTCCCGCTTGCTTATAAATGGCAATTATAGATGACTTTGACATGTGCAGACGTGCGTAATGAGTTGCCGTTTTCACAGATTCGGTGTCTTCTGCTCGGAGAGAGATTAACAGGCTTCTGATGAATTCATTAGCATAATTAAACCGGATCTGCCCCATAACTCCCTGGCTTTCAGGGGCGGAGTGGAGAGGGGTGGGAGGAGGAAGCGCAAGTGCGAGCAGAGAGATGATTTAACCATTGATTCCCTGCGAAGGATTACTGGTGGCCAGCATATAGGCAGAGCCCCACGCCCCTGGCTTATTTTAGCTGGGGAACTGGCCTCTGGTGTGGCCGTCTATGCGCCTCGGCTTTCTCATGGCCCCTGGAGGCCTCTTCCAGATCTCCGTGCCTTCATGCGCAATTGGAGCCCAGCTGAAGCATGCTCACAGCAGCCATGGCCCTGGAAAGCCTGACGGGATCTGGCACCCCAGCATTGTCTCTAACCTGGATTACGCCTCAGTTGAGTCTGGGACTGTGCGTGTGTGTGTGTGTGTGTGTGTGTGTGTGTGTGTGTGTGTGTGTGGGAGTGCATGCATGTGTGTGAGTGGTGTCGGTGTGTGTGTGTGTGTGTGTGTGTGTGTGTGTGTGCGTGTGCATGCGACTCAACTGAGCAGCAGTTCAAAAAGAATCCCCAAGGATAAGACACAATGTGAGGGAAAGTGTGAAGAAAGAAAGAGAGGAGTATGAATATTTCCGAAGCCTGCGGTTTTCTGAGAAGATGTTTCTTTGCAGGAAATTCTGTGTGAAATAAAACTATTTATCTTTTACTTCTTTTTTTTCTTCAAATAAATCATGCATTTATGTGTAAATATATGATGCTCTTGCATCAGCCCACTTGAGAAATTGAATCCTGGAAAAACAGAAATTAAAGATTTTAATGACTGGTGATTTCTGACCCTGTTAGTTTTAAGATAAACAAATAAAGAGCAATGCATTGATACTGATAGAGAGGGAGAGAGATGGAGAGAGAGAGTTGGAGAGAGAGAGATGGATAGAGAGGGGGGGGGGTGGAATGAGAAAATGAGAGAAGCACTGTTTCCAGCAGTAGACTCTTTATTAGGCCTATTTGTTTCTTGCACTTGCACTAATGTTCACCTCCATGCGCAGTGTGCTTTATCTGAAACAGTATTTGCCCACACTGTGTGACTGTGTTGCCGCTCTAGCCTAGCGTTTGGGCTCTCATAATCAGGGAATAATTAGGATCGTCTTACCAATTAGAGGATGTGTTTGCACAGTTGCTTCTGGTGTGGCAACAATGGGGGGTGGGTGATATTTGTGGGGGGGGGGGGTGACAGATCCTGGAGGACAGGCCACTGGATGATTTGTTGAAGTTGTCTGTGTCCATTCTCCTTCCTGTCTAGCTCCGTCACCAGAGTCCTTCTGTGTCGGGGTGTGAGTGGGTTTGGGGCTTGTGCAATGTCTCACTGGAGCCTCAATGCCGTGGGTCTCAGCATGGCAGGGGCTGATGTCTACCAGCATTCATAGCTCTGTGCTCGGCTCACAAGGCCAGAGAATCAACACTTTTGTTTTCGCTGTGTCCCTGGCTTAGCCTCATTAGTTTCTGCTCCCCGAGAATGTTTCCTAGCAAGCTGCAATTAGCCAAAATCAAAAAGCCACGTTGCTCCATCGTCAACCTGTGGTCATGGCTGTGTTTTGTGCATTTCCTTTTTACAGTCTATTGCAGGGGATCTGATGATTCGAAACATCCAGTTGAACCACGGCGGCAAGTACGTCTGCCTTATTGATACTGACGTGGAGCATATGTCAGCGGATGCCATACTGATCGTTAAAGGTAAGAAATTCATCTTTATCAAGCCTTGAGCCAGTTAGCTTTTTTTTTACCCACAATCCATTTCAGTTCCACCATTTATTTGTTGGGAAAAGTGTTGTCCTGCTGCTGCACACCCAGTGGTATTGAATGGAATGCTTATAGGATTGGATTCCAGCTATCTCATGGTTCCGTAATAGAGGCACATAGTAGAAGGTTCATATTATGATTCCATTAATTATTAATAGCCTCCATCAGCCTGTGAAATGAAATATGAAGTGAATTTCTAAAATTGCCTGTACAACCGCAGAGGCAATTACACATACAGGCAGATGTAGCCCAATGTGTGGACATGGCATGTACAGATCTAATCATCTCTGTATAAACAAAGTATGTATGTGTGTCTGGTGGTATGTGTATGTATGTGTGTACAGGTGTCTGGTGACCCACATAAACCCTATATGACAGATGGACTTGGCAACTCGCGTGTAATTAATCACATAATGTAGCCTAGTCGTGCAAACAGTATTCCAAGAAAAAAACAAAATATTTTTTTGAAGACCAATGATGGGCCGGCGCATGAGCAGCAGATGCTGATTGGTGGTGACAGCGGCAGCGGTTGCGGTGTGTGGCGGTTGATCTACATTGGTATTCCTGGGCTGCGGCCGTCATCATGTGTGTCCCAGGTGCTTTGGAGAGAAGCTGTTTATCACACAGAACAGCTCTAATTGGCTCATTTACACACTGCACACTGAACGCAGGCACACACGTGCGTGTGGCCCCACAGAAATGTATATGAGCAGAGCAGAGCCGAGCAGAGCAGAGGAGAGCAGAGGAGAGGAGAGGAGAGGAGAGGAGCGGCCGAGAGATGTGGAGCTGAGAGATGCAGGCGCAGGAAAACAAAACATGGAGGCATTCTCAGAACCTGAGACGTGGAGGCATAGCGCAGGATGGGGGAGGTGCACCTGCCGTTATTCACAGAGAAGCCATCGCATCGCGGGGGGGAGGGGGGGGAGGGGGGGGAGGGGAGGGGTTCCACTCCGTAACCTTTGATGAACCTGCCGTGCACTGTTTGCATTCATGTGACCCTCCCTCACCCTGCAAGCCAGCAGTGCAGCGAGCTGAATCAGGAGAGAAACACTGCTTCACTAACTGCAGGTGCTGCGCTTAGACTGTGTGTGTGTGTGTGTGTGTGTGTGTGTGTGTGTGTGTGTGTGTGTGTCTGTGTCTGTGTGTCTTTGTGTGTGTGTGTGTGTGTGTGTGTGTAATGTATATTGTGTGTCTGTGTGTGTAATGTATATACTCTGTGTGTGTGTTTGAGAGAGAGAGAGAGAGATTGTGTGTGGTTGCTGTGTGTGTGACAGTACGTTCATATGTGTGTGTGTGTGTGTGTGTGTGTGTGTGTGTGTGTGTGTGTGTGTGTGTGTGTGTGTGTGTGTGTGTGTGTGTGTGTGTGTGTTGTGGAGTGGGTGGATGCTGTGGTGGTCGGAGGCTTTGATAACCAGGCTCCTGTATCTGTGTGCTTGCCAGGCCCCCCTGGGCCCCCTGAGATGGTGCTGGTGGAGGAGATCACAGACAGCACGGCGCAGCTCTCCTGGACACCCGGCCGGGACAACGGCAGCCCCATCACAGGCTACGTGGTCCAGGCCCGCACCCCCTTCACCGTGGGCTGGCAGGCAGTGGACACAGGTAACATGGGCTGCCAACCACAGGACTGCCCCAAGGCAGGGAGGGAAATAGATATGACAGATTTATGCTGAAACTGACCTGACATTGCAGGAATATTTGAAGTAAACTATAGTTTAAGTTAGATTGTAATTAAATGAAATTTGTAATAATAATGTAGTACTACAATCCATTTTGTTTTGTTACAACCCATTTTGTGCTTGTGTGTATGCACCTGTGTGTGTGTGTGTGTGTGTGTGTGTGTGTGTGTGTGTGTGTGTGTCTACTAGTCCCAGAAGTCATCAATGGAAACACACTGACTGCCACAGTGGTGGGCCTGAACGCCTGGGTGGAGTATGAGTTTCGAGTGGTGGCCAGTAATAGCGTTGGGATGGGAGAGCCCAGTCCACCGTCCCTAAAGACACGGACCGAGGATGCTAGTGAGTGTCTCTTAACACACACACACACACTCACTTACACACACACACACACACACACACAAACACACACACCAAAAAGTACACTCACTCATGCTCGGATGACTACACACACCCCTGACATTCACCACTTTTTGAAGCGGTTGCTGATTTGACAGATTAAATATGATGGATCATTTAGTTTGGAGAGGCAAATGCACACATGCGGATGCACACGAGTGCTCCACAAATCTGTAGCGGCGGCGTCTTGCATCGCACAAAGAGCTGTCAAGCAAAATGGTGTGCATGGATATTATGCTTAACAGAGAGTAGCTTATTTATTCATTGTGACATTTGGCATTTTTGAAAGACAACATTCTCTTTAATAAATAATAAATAAATAAAATGGACTGCCGATGAGTTCTGTGAAGAGGGAGATTGGGTGAGTGAGTAACTGAGATAGGATGAGGGGGGTCGGGGGGGGCTTTTAAACATAAAATGAATTTATAAAGCTGTGTCAGGGAGGGGGAATATATTGGCCAGTGGTTTAGCCTGTTTAAGTGAATGGCGCTGTAATTGAGCTCTTGTGGATTTTTTTCTCCCCCTCTCTCCACCCTGCAGTCCCGGATACAGCTCCCACTGATGTCGGAGGCGGGGGCGGCACAAAATCGGAATTAGTTATAACATGGGAGGTAAGTCATTTGTCAGCTTTTTACTGTTCGTGCCACAGCCCGATAATGGCTTTGCTTAATTGTCCAGAATCGAATGAAGCAATTTTATGATCTCTAGTAGAGTGAAAACCCCCATCCCCCAGCCCCCCCCCCCCCCCCCACCCACCCACACACATCCCACACCGCCTTTCTCTGTGCCATGGCCTCGAGGCTTCCTATTCACCCCTCTTAGCAGCAGGTGGGGGGTACTAAGCTGACGTCATGAATGTGGCCAAGGCACTGAGGGCCATGTATACAGACGACCTCACTCTTTTCTCCGTAGTGTCATTATTTGCTTATTTGTTTGTTTTTTAAATGAAAACCTCAGTGAGGTTATTGAAGGCAATAAAGAGCCACTCTCTGGAGATGGTTATTAGAGAGTGTGTTTATTTATCGCCCGTGGATGTGTTTTAAATTGCATTCGGGGGATAGTGGTCTGCATTCTTGCTTCAGACTCGTACATTTTTTCTCTCCTTAAATGGCGCCCTTAGTCTGTCCGTGTTTGTCTTTGAATTCATCTCCTCGTTGCTTGGCCAGGCCATGTTTGTCTTCCCCCACTGACCCAAAGTAGCCTAGATTGTTTAGCCGTGGAGCCGTTTCCTGCATTTGAGCAACATCTGGCAGGCGCGCGGCAGGTTGTGCGTGGCCAGTATTAATTCCAAAATGAATATAAAGTGGGCTTTAAAGGAGAGCAGATAGGGCTGAGTGATCAAGGCCAGTCTCCCCCCCCCCCCCCCTGCTCTGCTCCCTGGTGGTACTGAGCCGCCTGCATATGTCTCCAGTCACACACGCCAGCCTATTTCCCAGGTCCCCAGAGAGAGGACACTTTGGATGCTATCGGAGCCTATAGGGGCTTTGATGATGGCTGTTCAGTCTCGGTGGAGTGTCTTTTTTCTTTCTTCTTTTTTTCCTCTTCCATCTTTTTGGCCAGCACGTCTCTCTCTCTCTCTCTCACTCGCTCTCTTTTTCTCTCTTTCTGATACTGTGTCCTGTCTTTCTCTTTCTCTGTCCTTTCTCTTTCTCTGTGTGTGTGTGTGTTGTGTGTGTGTGTCGGTGGATGCGGGCAGTCTGTGTCTCTGTCTCTATGTGTTTTAATATCACTATAGTTTTGTGCTTCACTCTCAGCCTGTGCCCGAGGAACTCCAAAATGGCGAGGGCTTCGGTTACATCATCGCCCTGCGGCCGGCCGGATCCGTCACCTGGACGCGCGCTGTCGTCTCCACGCCGGGCCTGGCCAAGTACGTCCTGCGCAACGACACCATCCCGCCGTTTGCGCCGTTCGACGTGAAGGTGGGCGCCTTCAACAAGCGCGGGAAGGGCCCTTCAGCTCTGTGGCCACTGTGTTCTCAGCTGAGGAAGGTGAGGAGGAGAATGAAAAAGCAGCCTGTAGGAAACCTGTCTGATCTCTTCATACATCTCCCACAGAAGCACACACACATACACACACACACACACACACACACACACACTCGCATGGAAACACTCACATGCACACCGACAGACACACACTCAGGCGTGACCTTGAATAATAATGATAAAGTAAGTTGGTTCAGGCAGTTTTCTACCCCCCCCCCCCCTTCCTTTCCTTAGCTATGAATGTCAACCTGATATTAGTTATTGCAGTGGTAGCTTACAGGAAATCCTGCCAGGCACTTACAGCACTATAAGTGAGCTATGATGTTAATTGAATTTGCGGTGCAGATTCTCCTTCTGTCTTGTCACTCACAGATCCCATTAAACTCAGGGAGGAGATAGGGGCGTGGGGAGGTGTGTGTGTGTGTGTGTGTGTGTGTGTGTGTGTATGTGTTGGGGGGGGGGGGGGGGCTGTTGATGGAATTTGATGGAATGGGAACCCCCCCCCCCCACCTCCTCTGTGTGTGTTTGTGTTTTGCTGCAGTGCCGAGCCTGGCTCCAGTGAGAACCAGGGGCCGGAGTGTGTCGGCATCTGACATTGAAGTGGTTTGGGAACCGCTGCGCTCCATCCCTGAGAGGGTGCTGGGTTACGAGGTACGGCCCTGAGCTCTTTCTCTCTCTCTCTCTCTCTCTCTCTCTCTCTCTCTCTCTTCCTCCTCCTCCATCTCCATGTCCAGCTGTCCTTTGTGGCCGAGTACACATCCCTCCTTTCATATTTGTGTTGGGGTCCGGCACGAATCGTGTGCTTAATTGGCCGTTGTGTGTTTGGCTACGCCGGCCTGTTGTCCTGGTGCTCTCAAAGTGTCACCGGGAGCATTCGTGTGAGGCAGGCGGCGCTTCCATTTAGCCGCTGTCAGTTTCAGATGGCCCCTACCAGCCTCACCACCCCCCCCCCCCACACACACACACACACACCCAACACCCCCACCACCACCTCTCTGTTCTCCTCCTCTGAAAGCATCCCTTTTTAAAGATGCAAAAAACAGCCGCGCAGCGTCTTCTTCACCCAGCGCCCCCTTCCTTCTCTCTGCCCAAGGCACAGAAAAAAGCCACGGTTGCCATGGTGCTGGGTATATTGTGCAAGAGAAGAAGACCATCATGTCACTGAAGAGCGTTTTTTTTTTTAAAAGGTCTGAAGAAAAAAGGGGGAAAAAAGTCAGTCTTTGTGAATGCATATCTGGCTGCAGATGGTTCAGTGGTCAGAATCCAAAATGTTCCAGTCATTCACTGATGGATTGTTGCTCTGATTTTTTATTCAGTGATTGATTGGTGCATAGATTCATCCTCACACATCCTTAGACTTAGCTGTTGGTTTTGTAAATGTAATCTAAACCCAATGCAGCAGCTAAGCAAATTGGGGCCCATGGGTACAGTGTATATTTTCCTCTCTAATTATTTATTGACTTAACGCCATATACAAACATTAATACCGCATGCGTCCTAGGGCGGATATTGGATTTTTACCCTCATTAAACATCTCTTAGCCCACAGATAGATTGTGTTAATTGAAAATTAGCATTGTGAAATTCTATTAAACATACATAATTGGGATAATGTAATTAGTTAGCAATTAGTGAGGTTTGTCATTGTCAGGGTCATTAGCGTGTGCAAGGGGAATCAGCTGGGACGATGCTCCACTGTAATACAGCAAATGTCAATGACACATGCACCTCGTCATAACTGCCTTGCTGCAATGTCCATGACGGAGTGTTTTTAATCCACAAGGATTTATCTGAAATCTGAAATTTTGGGATTTTTACAAATATGGTAAACAAATGGGTCTTTTATATAAGCGGTTTTTCTGAAAGTGCTAATGGAATCATCTACTGAATGGACACAGAGAAAGTGTCCTTGCAATAGCTGCTGTTAAAAGGAAGTGGCAAAGTGTATTTCACATCACACCTGAGTCTGTCTTTAGATGAGGTAGAATTTTTATTGGGTCCTCTAGCACTTTGGCAAGCATGGCTTCAACTCAATTCCCGTCAATGTATCGGTGCAAACACCAACAACAAAAACAAACAACAACAAAAAAACCTAAATAGAAAACCTGACGTTCTCATTCCCTGCGGCCATCAGGTGGTGTACTGGGAGGATGACACCAAACCAGACACAGTGGGCAAGGTGAGGATATCCGCCAACTACACAGCGGTGAACATCAGCGGCCTGCGGGGAAGCACCCAGTACTACCTGGCGGTCAGCGCCTTCAACACGGCCGGCACCGGATCCCAGTCCCAGCCCATCAACGCCACCACCAAGAAACCCCGTGAGTATCTCCGGCACCTGCCAAAACATGCACCACACTCTGACCAGCTATCTCTGGAGAGCCACTACAGGATAGCTTCAGGATAGTACGTCTCAGAGTACACATGAGGTGAAGATGTTGATGGAGTCTGTATTGTTTGTCCTCTAAGAGTGCGTAAAATACAGAGGCCAATCAGAAACAAGATCAAGGCCCATGGTGGAGTAGATTTTCCCTTACTTTGCAGTGCATGTACAATGTCCTTAGTTTGACTAATGTCAAATACATTACTCTCCCCTCCCACTTTATTGTCTTCCTCTTATCTCTGTGGCTGCCCTTTCACTCTCTCCCTCTTCTGTATCCCTCTGTTATTCTCTCTCTCCTTGTCTTTCTGCATCTCTCCCTATCTCTCTCTCTCTCTTTTGTATGCCTCTGTTATTCTCTCTTTCTCTGTCTTTCTGCATCTCTCCCTATCTCTCTCTCTCCCTACATATCTCTCTCTCTCTCTCTCTCCCTACATCTCTCTCTTTCTCTCTCTCTCCCTACATATCTCTCTCTCTCTCTCTCTCTCTCTCTCTCTCTCTCTCTCTCTCTCTCTCTCTCTCTCTCTCTCTCTCTCTCTCTCCTCTCTCTCCTCTCTCTCTCTCTCTCTCTCTCTCTCTCTCTCTCTCTCTCTCTCTCTGACTCAGCCCCTGGACAGCCTCCACTGAATGTAAAGTGGACTCTTATTGGCTCTCAGCTCACCCTGCATTGGGACCCAGTTACAGCCCTGGAGACCGAGTCCGAGGTCACAGGATACCTTGTGAGTCCAAAGCTATTCTGTGTGTGTGTGTGTGTGTATGGTGTGTGTGTGTGGTTTTAGGTCCATGCATGGAGAGATGCAGAATATTTGCCATATACTATTTTTACTGTCCAATCGTAGCTATCATTACAGTGATGGAGTGTGGGGTAGCCAGTGGTTATTCCGTGGGGATATTTGCAGAGGTAGTAGACTCAGTGCCGCCGCTGTTGGTCATAACACCCAGGAGTCACGGTGCTTAATGTGTGGAATTAATGCTTTTGCACAGCGGGGGAGATCTCTTAAGGCCTAGAGGGGAGAGACAGTCACAGCCCGATGCAGCAGTCGGAGGGCACCGTGTGTCCTACTCCCCCCTACCTGACGCGAATCCAACTGAATGTGTTATCTCTACCAAATCAATCACTTGGGGGAGGGTTAATGATTTTTTATTTGTGTATTTATGTGTTTGTTTGTTTTTTTATGTCGCCCAGGTTTTGTGCCGCAGACACCGCCACAACGATGTTAACGCCATCACCACTGACCAGACCACGGCCGAAATAACCCTGTCAGCCAACGACAACTACGTCATCGAGATACGGTCGCTGAGTGAAGGGGGAGTGGGTGTGGGGAGCGAGCCAATCCACATCCACAAACTGAGTAAGCTTCCTGAACTTCAAGCATCCTCACCTTTCCTCCACCCACCCTAACCCAAACCCCCAGCCCCTACCCCAACTCCTATCCTATGCCCCCGTGTCCCACAGTGATAAGCCTTTAATGATGATTCAATCATCCAAATAGCACATTTATTCTGGCCTCGTTGCCTCCCTTTCCATCCATGTGTAATATACTTCGTGCCCATGCAAGAGACCCGACCTTTTTAGAAATTCACGTGCGGTGCAATCCATCTCTGTCAACGGGTTATTATTCCTTGTTGACTGTGGAGCGCCGTGGCATACTGAGCAGCAGCAGACAGTGCCTTCCTCTCAGCCTGGTGAAAATGAAATGCCCTTTTTTCCCTATCGTCGTTAGCTTTTTTCATGCTCTTTTTTCTGTGCTGTGAAGAGATCCAGCTTTCGCATGTGATGTAAGCCTTATCATCTCTGAATCCTTTAATAGCCTTTTCTGTTCAGAGATGCATTAATAATGCAGATGTAGTGAGCGCTGGTGAATCCAGCATTGTGCATTGATTTACTGTCTGCTGTCAGCAAACCCATCCTGTGGAGCTTTCCTACCTGTCCTTTCTCAAGAAAAGGGCCTGAGTCTGTGTTCTGAACATTTGTGTCCCTATGTCCTTAAAGCGATGGTTCGGAGTAATTTCATCCTAGGGTCCTTTGCACCATGACCCTGAGCCAAACACCCTCCCAGAACCTTTTTTCCCTTTGGTCGAACTCTGGTCGAGTTGCGCTGTCAGAAACTAATGACTTTCTGCAGTCGTAATGGAACCAACTTTTATCTCATAAATTACCCCACTAATAATGCCCTGAATGGTACGAAACTTCTGCAGTAGTACAACTATGACCTTTAGTCCAATAACGAGGCATTAGAAATTTTGTAAGTGCACCAGGAGTTTATTTAAATAAGACTTGCCTGATTATCTGCTACTATACAGCTGTGTCAACGTTTCTTCCGTGATTTGGGAAAAGCCCGTAAAAGTCCTGGCAGGAAGCATGCATAAGGATGTAGATCCAGGAATGCACTAATATTTTGTTTGTAGTCCAGTTTGCAACAATTATTAGTTAACACTAAGCTGTAAACACTTCGGAAAAAAATATTAAAAACTGGATATACCAAAAAACGTTGATGTAATCGCTTCCTGCCAGGGCTTTTCCCAAATCACGGAAGAAACGTCGATGCAGCGGTATAGTAGCAGATAATCAGGCAAGTCTTATTTAAATAAACTCCTGGTGCACTTACAAACTTTCTAATGCCTCGTTATTGGACTAAAGGTCATAGTTGTACTACTGCAGAAGTTTCGTACCAGAAGTTTTGTACAGAAGACCTGTGTCTCTGTGTACTAAAGAGTTGTGCCTGTGCAGAAACTACTAAAGGCCTGTGTCTCTGTGTTCTAAAGAGTTATGCCTGTATGTACTAAAGGCCTGTGTCTCTGTGTACTAAAGAGCTGTGAGTGTATACTAAAGAGCTGTGTCTGTGTGTACTAAAGAGCTGTGTCTGTGTGTACTAAAGAGCTGCCTGTGTGTACTAAAGAGCTGTGTGTGTACTAAAGAGCTGTGTCTGTGTGTGTACTAAAGAGCTGTGTCTGTGTGTACTAAAGAGCTGTCTGTGTGTGTACTAAAGAGCTGTCTGTGTGTACTAAAGAGCTGTGTATCTGTGTACTAAACAGTTGTGTCTGTAAGTACTAAAGGTCTGTCTCTGTGTAATAGAGACCTGTGTATCTGTGTACAAAAGACCTGTGTCTCTGTGTACTAAAGAGTTGTGCCTGTGCAGAAACTACTAAAGGCCTGTGTCTCTGTGTTCTAAAGAGTTATGCCTGTATGTACTAAATGCCTGTGTCTCTGTGTGCTAAAGAGCTGTGAGTGTATACTAAAGAGCTGTGTCTGTGTGTACTAAAGAGCTGTGTGTGTGTGTACTAAAGAGCTGTGTCTGTGTGTACTAAAGAGCTGTGTCTGTGTATGTACTAAAGAGCTGTGTCTGTGTGTACTAAACAGCTGTCTGTGTGTGTACTAAAGAGCTGTCTGTGTGTACTAAAGAGCTGTGTGTGTGTGTACTAAAGGCCTGTGTCTGTGTACTAAAGAGCTGTGTCTCTGTGTCATCCTGTGTGTCTGTTTCAGGCATGGGTGCGAGGGGCTCGGGAGCAGCTCGGCGTGGCAGTGTGGCCCTCTCCCCTCTCCTCCTTGTGACGCTGTGCTTGGCACTCTCCACTGCCTCCTGAGGACTGACGCCTCCCCACCGCCACCACTACTCCTCCTCCTTCCTCTGCCTCTTCACCCTTTCTCTCGTCTCTATCCCTCCATCTCCCTCTGGCTCCTTTCATGTCAACTCCCACCATCGCTCTCTCTCCTTTCCGCACACCCACCCCTCCTCCTCTTCTTCTCTCTCCCTCTATCCCCTTCCTGATACTTGTCTTTCTTTCCTGCTGGTGTATCGCTTCCTCCACCCTCATCATCTCATCTTTGTGGTGCGATTATCCGCGTCTGCCTGCCTGTATGCATATTCATGCAAATCACATGGGCGTACATGAAGACACTAGGCACTAGACACAGGTGTGGCGTGTCTCGGCCATGCATAATTAATGACAATGGGGAAAGGTTAATGAACTGGTATGCATAATATTTAACGGCGTGTCAACATCAGATATGTCACCCATCTAAAAGAGAGAAAAAAACACAAACCTCTCAAGACATTTCACTTACAACTAATTACGCTTCAACAGAGAAGTGCTGATGTCTACATTGTCTTCGCCTCTGATCCTTGGAACAAACTAATGCCTTAAAACATTTACATACCAAAGTAGATAACATATAAGGATTTGCATTTCTCTTGTTAGTGTCTCCTTCGTGCTGTGTACATTCAGCTGCCACAAATAAGATATTTTTGATCAATTCAACTTCCCACTTGAAAGGGATGTTGCTTGCAGAAATTCCCTTTTAGTAGGCTCCCTCATCAACAGTCATGTATTTAGTGAGAAGAGATGGCTTTGGTGGGCTAAATATTACATTTACCCATAATTATAGGATGCCGTGTTAAGAATAACACTTTTCAGTTAGGTGACATGCTTTTATCTAGCTTCCTGAAGTGGGTGAGCGGCCAAGTAGGTGGACAGATTGACAGTCTTTATGGTTACAATGATCAAGTGGCATTAGATTAGTTAAAATGATTTAGTGGGGGGAAAAGAGACTATGCCGTGTGTGTGTGTGTGCATGTGTGTGTGCATGTGTTTCATGTCACAGGAAACGAAAAATAAAAACAAGACCTGTGCCTAACATCCTTATTGGCTAATAGACAGCGGTAGAAATAGAGAGCAAAATTCCAGCATGCCGTTTAGAGAGCAACCAGGTCTTGTCTAGCCTGACCCTCTCCACCTCCTGTGCGATGGGACCCACTTGCTGTATTAGTTTTAATTATTCATACTTAGCGCTCTGTGCATGCTGCACAGTTGCTGTGATTGATACTATTTGGGAACAAATCTCTCATCAGGCATGAAGAAAAGGGTACGCCGAGGCGAGATGTCTGGAGAAACGGTGTGTGGTGTTGAACACTCTCTCGTGTGGCCTTGAAAGACCAGTCCAATGGGCTTCGATGGAGCCCTACGCAGAGGGTAGAGTTTGCGTAGAGTTAGTGCCTTCGCAGGGGACTTTTTTTTTTTTTTTTTTTTTGGTCATGATTTATTTGTGAGGGCAAAACATTATCAAATTCTGCCAGACTGCAGTTTTTCAGTGTACGTTTCTGTAAACTGGCGTACAACACGTGCACAAAGGAGTTTTTGCGAGGGACTAAGTGGCTCGATACGAGACTGGAATGAAAATGGGCTCGTCATTAAAGTTGCATGACTCTAATGGCATACCTGACAAATGCAACAGAGGTGAAAGCTTTACAGTGGCAAAAAGGGAGATTAGAGAGGTGAAGTCTTACTCTCACATTCTGCATATCGACTGTCCTTAGTGCCCCATCATAATAAATGTATGGCCTGGTATTCTACATAATGTAGAGGTCATTAGGCCTTGTAACCCATGAAAGCAGCTTTCTACAGGAGACCTTTTCCCCTGAAGCTTACATTACTGTATGCTCATCCTATCCTTGGGCCTTGCAGAACATGTTTGGTGTGTGCTGAGCTTTAAGTCTAACTGATGGAGCTTCTCTCTTGTTTTTTCATGCGATGCGTGTGTGTGTGTGTGTGTGTGTGTGTGTGTGTGTGTGTGTGTGTTGATGGAGTTGCAAAAGCTTCTGTGTGGTGCACGTGGTCAACTGAGTGGCTTGCTTTGCTGTGAGGAATTGTGCCTTTCACTGATCCCAGGACTCTTTGGTCTGACTGTGCTTTGGTGGCCTAACAGGCTACAACTCTCTTGCATTTGAAATTGTTCCTTTCCCCAACCCCCTCTCTCTCTCTCTCTCTCCCTCCCTCTCTCTCTCACACACACACACACACACACAGGCACACACACACACACGCACACACATAAGCTGAATCAAATCAAAGTTGATTCAGAAGTTGAATGAATCAAAAGCACAAGGAAGTCAACCAAGGTGACGCAACGCATCCCTGCCAAGCTAGTTGGACAGGTGTGCAGGGACCTGAAGGCGCATCTACACTGCACTATGCTCATAGTCCCCCCACCACTCCCACCACTATCCCTGCCCTATCCGCCCAGCTTGGCGTGTCCTGGGCTTTCAGGAAGGCCAGGCAGTGTTGATTAGGCTGCAGCGGCCGAGTCAATGAGATATTGATTTTCTGCTTCCATTATTGCTGCTGTCACAATGCAGACAGTTGAGTGACTGATGCCAATGTTCCTGTTGCACGTCTCAGCGCCAGATTATGGTTTGCCCTCTCTCTCTATCTCTATCTCTCTCTCTCATTATCTTGTCCTTTTTCATTCACCACCTTTTCGCAGCGCTTTTGTGCTTTACTTTTTATTATTATTTTGAAAGTCCAAGCCCCCTATGACCTTGGTTTAGCAGAAATGCGGGACTATTTTTCTTATTTATTTTAGGGTATCCTCGAATGAATTTCAAGTAGTGGCAAACGTTTTTGGTTTGTTTCTAACATATTTTTTTAAAGAGTGATGCAGTGCTGTTAAGAGAGCAAATAAGAGTTCAGTAAGAACAAACAGTAGGACGTGTTAAGGCCTGTGTCCACCAATCATGTGTTTTGCGCCGACAGCGGCTATTTTCTATACAAATCAAACTATGAAGTTCGGCGTTCACAGTGCTCAGCGCCCTTGGCGTAAATTGGCGCCATTGCTCAGAGTGCTGAAAGTTTAAATCTGTTCAACAGAACAGCGCTGGGCTCGTCAATGTCACTTCTTTATCGACGACCAATAAACACTTGACTGAAGCACTCTGAAAATGAGGTTGAGGGCGCCGGTGTCGGTGCAAAAAATGTGATTGGTGGACACAGGCCCAGACAGAGCCTCTCATAGGTTGCGGGCTGACCCCTCCTTTCCATTCATATCCTGTACAAAACATGCCATCAACCTGACTTCGCTTAACACGTCTGTGCTACAGTAACTGTTAGGTACTACCAATGCATTCCTCCCCTATGTGCTGTGGGTGTGACCTGATTTTTTGTGTTACTTATCTCAATGTAATTCGTAAAACGATGGGGTTTCATGTCGTACCTCCATCCTGATCTTGTTTTTAGTAATGTACTATTAGGTATTTGCTTAGTATGTTATCAGCGTTTTGAAAACAAAAAAAGAATAATCATTCATGAGACGCTGTTTTTTTTTCTGGACCATATTTAAAAATGACAAGATAATATTCTTTTTTTTCCCCAAATGTAAATAATTAATATCTATATATTTTTGATCTGGCCAGCATAGAGGACATACTGATGTTTTATACTACAACAACAGTTCTGTGATTTTAATACTTCAGTATTAATCAATGATCTCCATGAGATGAATTAACTATGACATTGTGTTTTCATATTGAAAAGTAATTGTTTTTGTCTTGTATACTAAACTTGTGCATGTGGAACATTGTTTGGTGCGTATGTGTTGAGTTTTATAAATCAGTAACTTAATAAAATTGTTAAAAGCAGCCCAAATGTTTATACTGTCATGACTTATTATTGATTATTGACCATGATTCTTTGCTTTTGGTCCAAATCTTTGCTTTTGGTCCAAAATGGGAAAAGAAGCATGATCAAGCCTTCTTTGAGTCTGGCGGTTTTTAGGGCCCAACTATTTTTGCGATTACATAATGTATCTCACACAGATTTTACAGGGGAAATGGCAGCCTTATCCGGCTGAAGGATTTATGCTTTGCCACCCATTTCGGATTTAATCGTTTGCTGCTCCTTCACACTGAGCTTCCAGTTAGCATGGGCATTGTAAATCAATTTGACGACTGGGCATAATTTCGGTGGGGTGGGGGTGATAGAATTACAGATATGTAAGTGCTGCATAATCCACTTTATATTTATTTATTTATTTATTTATGTGCTCGAGTTAGGGTGGGGGGGGGGGGGGGGGGGGGGTTAACAGCTCCGGCTTAATTGGGTCCACAGCAGTTTCCTTATTGTAATTTGATGCAAGATTGCAAAGTTCAATAAGTCTCCGGGAAGCTCTGCTCTGGGGATTCACACATCAATGCTAAGTACAGCTTTTTTAGTGTCTGGGATCTAAGAGGGATTACTTTTTGCCATAACAGTTTGTAGAACAAAGTAGTGCGCCCGGGATGTAATCACTTGCACCCCGCCCGTTTAAGAAGTCAAGAGCGTTTGATAACACCACGCAGATGCAATTCAATCACAACTCACTTGCCTATGATGATTTAATTTAAAAAAAAAAAAAAAAAAAAACTCATGGAAATCAGCATGCACAATTCATCAGCCTTTCAAAATTCATTAGGATGCCAGAGTGTCTCGTCATTACTCTGCTGGTTAATAGCGAGCGTTGCCATTTCCCTGAGTGTCGTCGTGAAGTAATAGATGACCCTAATGAGAGACACGTTTGACCATGAAGCAGCAATAAATGACTCACATCAATTTCACAGGACAAGCCATCGACCATGTACATGCCACTGCTGCTATGCTCCTCATTTAGCTCCAGGTAAAGACGAGCCTTTCATCCCTTCGGCTGGCCACTCAACATTTAAAAAGTGGACGGCGCTCGGATGAATAGCAGCTTATTTGCTATGCATGGGTACCGTTCGGCCAGTTGACAGGTTTGAGTAGACTGGGCACGGCTCTCCGCACTCGTCTTCATCAAGGGCCTGATCTTGTGCTTCTCTAGTGGTGGAAGAGCTAATGAACAACAATCCCGAGTGTGTGCGTATGGACTGGAGGAAGTCCTCCTCGTGCCTGGTTGAGCCTATAGGACTTTTCATGCAGATCAGTGACCTCGAGTTGTCGACAGAGGACAGAGAGGGACTTGAGATCCCCAATAAAACCCAAATTCTGAAATGTGCTGTGTCAGTAAGACAATAGAGAAGTGCTAGCCGAGATGGCATGCAATTTGTGTAATCATCACAGCTGAGCTGACTGTGGCACACAGGGTTCGACCAACACTTGCAGCACAAGTGACAGCACAGCTTGTTCCGGACCGAGCCCTTTCTCCCCAGTCTCTGCACCATGTAAAATGTCAGACCGTGGCCACAACCTTGATTTTGTTGCACACATTTTGCAGGGCTTTGTTCAGGACGGCCTTGTCCAATCGACAGGGCTTTCAGATGACTCTTTTCAATGCGGCAGAGGAGCCGAGGAGGATACTGTTGTTGTGCAAGTGAACTTTGTTCGTTTTCAGCCCCTGACATTTGCAGAGGTTTTGGGGGGAGATCTGAGGGGGCCTGTGAACTGAGCCAGTGTCTAGGTCATTATTATTGGGAGGCTGACTCGCGTGCTAATTAGAGCTTTAGCAGAGCTGAGCAATATCCTAATTAAGTATAAATGTCAGGCTCATCAGGAAGTGGACAAAGAATCGTCTGAATGCCAGGCACACTTCTTATTAGTAAACACCATGTCAGAGTGGGTGTCTTCCTCACAAGTAAATGTAAACATACACACACACATTCTCTCGCTCTCTTTCTCTCTCTCTCTCACAAACATATCACACACACACACAGAGACGCACAAAGAGAAAGAGAAAGTGACAGGAAATGATGAGGCATACATGTGTAACAGATGTCAAGATGAGCAGATTCAATACAATTCAGCCAGAGACAAGCATTACATTTCTTCTTCTACCACATACAGTATCTAAATGCTTTCTCTGTATCAAACTTTCTATATGGTGCCAATCTAAATTGGGGCAGCCGTGGCCCACTGGTTAGCACTCTGGACTTGTAACCGGAGGGTTGCCGGTTCGAGCCCCGACCAGTGGGCCGTGGCTGAAGTGCCCTTGAGCAAGTCACCTGAAGTGCCCTTGAGCAAGGCACCTAACCCCTCACTGCTCCCCGAGCTCCGCTGTTGTTGCAGGCAGCTCACTGCGCCGGGATTAGTGTGTGCTTCACCTCACTGTGTGCTGAGTGTGTTTCACTAATTCACGGATTGGGATAAATGCAGAGACCAAATTTCCCTCACGGGATCAAAAGAGTATATATACTTTCTTTCTAATCATTCTGAATTCACCCAGAGGATCATTAAAGTCATGAGAGCTAAAACATCATTGCGCTGCAGCAGGTTTTATGACCCCTATACCGCATTCGTATCACTCCCAGGCAATTAAGTAGGTTTATTCGGACACTATTTTTATATTCTATCTGTGCTTCTGAAACAAGGTACATCCTTAAACTCTGACGGAACGATCATTTGCCATGATGGGCAACTACACAGAGAGACTGCAAATAGGAGTTTTGCAGAGGTTTGACTGCGACCATCTGAGGACACATCTTGTGAAGTCATAATAGCAGCATTAGCGTTAGCTTAGCCGATCCAGAGCAGGTGAGTCAGAGGTCACTGTGCGCTGGCGTACTTTGCAGGTCAATAGTGATAACTTAATCCTGCGTTAATTTGCCTGGAGTGTGTAGCAGACTGTTGACATCACTCGCTGAGATGCCTGGGAAAAGAAAAGGAGGAAAAAACTAAGTTTTAGTTAGTCAAGCAGTGTCATAAGCCTGAGGGTGCAACAGCAAACTTGCCCCTCTGTGTATGTGTTCAACAGACTTTGCCTGAGTTTCCATCCAACTCAATTCACATATTTTGAGAACATTTATGAAAATTGGACTAAAAGATATGAGAGTCTGTGTGCAGTTCCATGAGCTGTGTGAGCCAATTAAAAACACTGGACAAGCTCCTGGTCAACGCAGGAGTTGAGAACAGCCATGGAATCAAAACTGGAGTCGGCAGGGTATTAATACATGCAATAAATATAGTTTTATGTCTACCAGAGTCCACTTCGAAGATTATATGCGGATTTCGAGCAGTTCCAACTAGGATTTCTTATGTGAATATGTCAAAATTAGCATTAAAAGGGGCATTCTACCAGACACACACAGTATCGACATAAGAGTGACATGACACTGTCATGAACGTGTCATAAGTATAAGTAGGCCTAGTATAAGTATATAAGTATATATACTCTTTTGATCCCGTGAGGGAAATTTTGTCTCTGCATTTATCCCAATCCATGAATTAGTGAAACACACTCAGCACACAGTGAACACACAGTGAGGTGAAGCACACTAATCCCGGCGCAGTGAGCTGCCTGCATCAACAGCGGCGCTCGGGGAGCAGTGAGGGGTTAGGTGCCTTGCTCAAGTGCACTTCAGCCATTCCTACTGGTCGGGGTTCAAACCGGCAACCCTCCGGTTACAAGTCCAAAGTGCTAACCAGTAGGTCACGGCTGCCCCAATAAACAAGTCATAAATGTTTATGACATAACGCTTCTACTTCTGTTATTAAGTGTCATTGGTTTTTGTCATAACAAGTTAGGGTTAAGATTAGGGTTAGGTTTAGAATAGAATAGAATAGAATAGAATAAATCTTTAATGTCCACCAAGGTGGTAATTTTTCTTTGGCTCACCAGACATAAAAGACAGAAAGACATACAGCCACAATATCATCTCAGACATATGAGTTGAAATATCATGATAAAATACATAGAAAAAAAATAAGAGTAAAAAATACATAAAAATAAGAGTAAAAGAAGTTTGATATTGTCACTTGGTTTGATTGAGGATACTGATGGCATTTGGAGTAAAGGATTTTTTAAATACACTTTTTGCCAGAGGTAGCGCCTCCCAGACTTCAGGAGCTCAAACTGGCTAGAAAGAGGGTGTGTACCAGTGGTCCCCAAACTTTTTCTTCCGAGGGCCAGCTTACTATGCCTGGCTCTAAGAGAGGGCCAGAGACTCGAAGTATATCAGTAACCATAAATAGCTTAGTGCTGTGAACAACAGCAGTCTACCTTAGTCGAATATTCCATTACATTTAATCTATAGGCTATTGCAATTTAATGCCATTGTTAGCTGTGTTTATATTGCCATCATGCCATATCAGTGTAAAACGTAACTCAAATTAAATAATACTAATAAAAAGACTTTTGCATTCCCAAAAATATATTTTATTAAAAATGGGTGAACTCTGAACTCTGAAAATGTAAAGTTCTCAAACTATGAGAATTTTATGAAGCGCTGAAGTGGTCTGAAATGACCACCATTCTAACTTTCACTCACCTGAACTTGTGACCTCTTTGTAGGCCTATGAACATTTGAACGAGTGAATACAAAATAGAAATAATTATCCCAGAAAGTCCCAGAAATATGACTTGAATAGAAGTTAGTTAGTTATTAACAATTAATTGATAAACTTTTACAATACTTTGAGCACTGATGCAGTCAAGCATAGGCCTCTTACATTGTTTGCAGGTAGGCCTACATTTAATTCCGTTTTTGATGGCAAACACCACAAGTGGACAAAACAACAATAACCACAAGTGGACAAAAAGAGTATTACATGTGTACTGTTAAGACTCGCCATAGAGAATGAATGGGGGAAATTGCGGAGGTTATAGTTTGACGATGTCGTACTCCCGTGCGGGCCGGTTGCTATATACCACGGACATGTTTTGGGGGCCCACCCAAAATGAGGTGGCGGGCCGTAGTTTGGGGACCACTGGTGTGTACTATCTGCAATGATTTTCCTAGCTTTCTTCCTCAGGTTTAGGGTTAGAGTTAGTCTTAGGGTTTGAGGTTAGGGTTCATGTGTCATGACAGTGTCATGTGTTCATGATAGTGTCATGTCACTCTTATGTCGACACTGTCAAGTATCAAGTCAAGTGTACCAAAAAGTCTTAAACTGAGATGAAAGACTTTGACTTTGATTAATTTGTGTTAGTTGTTCAGTAAAGGGATATGATATTCGCTAGGCTATCAGATGTTTTGTTGTTGTTTTTTGTTTGTTTGTTTTTATTCAAATTATTATTATTAAAAATAATGATAAAACCTGAAATTGTAGGATTGAATGTGTCTAAAATATATTATATTCAAGCAAAAGAACATGGCACAATCGGTGTTCCTCATAGTTTAACATGTCCTCCATATGATGTGTTCAAGAATAATATTTTTACCCAAAATGGTAAAAAGCGAAAATGTACATTTCTGGTAAAACATCCCAAAAAAGCTGAATGTAAACTCAAATACCTCAAATAGCTGACCGACAGAGACCAACAGAAACACAGACATTTAATTGATGTGAATTGATTGAATTTTCAAACAGAAGTAAAAGAAAATCAGATAGGAAGGGTAAGAGCAATTAGATGAGTGTAACAGTATACTCCTGGAGGGGGGCAATCTATGAAACTCAATCAGATGATGACCAGATCACTTCTTTCTTGTGCTTGCTCAGGGAAATGCATACATCGCCTTGGACCCCATAGATCAATATTAAAGTGGCACGATCAAGACTGCTTAATGTTCAATAGTCTCTGGCAGACTGAACAAACCACAATACATTTGTAATGTTAAGAAAAGGTCACTGACTCCTTACTGATGGGGACGAGACCGCCTATGCCGAGTCTGAGTCAAGACCGAGTCTTTGAGGAAGCAAGTCCAAGTCGAGACCGAGTCCTTTAGGAGTCGAAACAGAGTCGAGACCAAGACCATAAAAACATGTCAGTTTTCATATTCATGATTTAATATCACCCCAGTTAATAATCAACAGTTAGGCCTACAGACTAAGCTAGATTGGGAATTGTTTAGAGGAGCAGTCTTAATGTCTTAATATGGACTATGCTGACCTACTGACAACTCACTGGCAGCAGAGCGATAGAGTACAGTACATACAGGGATGATAGTAGAAAAAAATCCTGAGCCTGAACTTTTTTCCGTGGAAGGTAAGCGGGCCCCTAAACCTAGATATATGCCCTGATCAACATAATTGTCAAGACGGAATTGTCACACGGAAAAAGGTGAAAGCACAAAACACAAGACATACTTGCCCCAGCAGGGGGAGCTAAAAATGAATGCAAACTAACTAAATAATAAGGGTTCGTAACACCCTCCCACCGAAATGGTGGCTCTAGCCATCATAAGCTAGGAATCACAAAACCAATGAACACTGTATGCAACGGAAATTCAAGAACCCAGTCATACACGACCAAGTCAAGCATGGAAACATTCACACATTCAAGCACATTTTTTTTCTTTTTTTTTATCAAAATGCCATTCAAGAGATGCATAACGCAGTGTTTTTTTCTTACAGACCTAGGATTCTCAAACTGAACATTACTATCAATGACCCAACTTCTAAACTAATGGCAGCCTGAAGCTTGAACATCAAAGGCCATCAAACGTAAAGCAAAACAAATCCTCAACCTAATGGCTACGAGATAATGCATCGGCTATGATGTTATCTGCCCCGCGCACATGAATTATTTTGAGGTCATACGGTTGTAGAATAAGGCTCCAACGCATAAGGCGTTGGTTGGAGTTGCACATCTTAATTAAGAAGCGCAACGGGTCGTGGTCACTGTACACTGTGATTGGATAAAATGACGAGCCGAGGTAAACCTTGAATTGTTGAATTGCGAGCACGAGGCTGAGTGCTTCTTTTTCGATAGTCGAATATGCTCGCTGATGTGAATTAAACTTTCGACAAAAGTAGCACACGGGATGCTTGATGTCGTCAGGTTGGAGAAGGACAGCTCCTGCTCCTACATCACTCGCATCGACCGCGAGATTAAATGGTCGGCCGAAATCGGGGGCTTGCTGCACAGGTGCGGAAACAAGAAGACTCTTTACAGTCTCGCACACTGGCACTTGTCAGTGTGTCGAATGGAACTTTTGGACTCAATAAGTCAGTGAGTGGTGACACTACGGACGAGAAGTTCTGGCAAAAGCTACGGTAGTATCCTACCATACCTAAGAATCGCCTAAGACTGCGTCGGTCATCAGGCGCAGGGAATTCTAGGATCGCCGCAACTTTGGCCTCCACCGGCCGAACTTCACACCCACCTACTACATGGCCTAAGTATGTAATTTTAGCTTTGGCGAATTTACACTTAGCTAAGTTTAGTGTGAGATTGGCATCTGTCAACCGCTGGAACAGTTCGCACATCTGACGCATGTGTGCTGGCCATGTCTGACTGTATACCACGATATCGTCTAAAAAGGCTTCACAGTCAGACATGCCATTCAAGACGATATTTACCAGCCTCTGGAAACAGGATGGGGCGTTACGCATTCCAAATGGCATTACCCGATAGTTTAGAAATGCGTCAGGGGTGACGAATGCAGAGATTTCCCTGGCGCGAGCGGTTAACGGGACTTGCCAATAGCTCTTGAGCATGTCGAATTTACTGACGTAAACAGCGGCCCCCACCCTGTCTACACAGTCATCTGCACGAGGCAGAGGAAAACAATCCAGCTTTGTAACCGAATTAACTTTACGGTAATCCGTACAGAAACGCAGAGAACCATCAGATTTGCCTACGAGTTTGCAAGGGGAGCTCCAAGCGCTAGCTTCAGCGATGTTATGGCGTAACATGTACTCCACTTCCCGTTGCAAATGTGCCCTTTTGATGGGGTTAGCTCGATATGGATGCTGCTTAATCGGTGGAGTGGAACCAACATCAATATCATGCTCGAGCACAGTAGTTTGCGACGGGACGTCACCAAAAAGAGTTCTGAAGTCGCATATCAGCCGTTGGATATCCTTACTCTCAGAGGGCATTAAATACGAGAAAGTTTCGCCAGCATTTCTGAGTTTCTCAGCCTACCTACCTGGACAGACCTACTTGGGTCTGTTATGTCATCTTCCTCAGTACCCACCAACGATGATAACATAACAGGTGTCGCTTTAGTAAGCGGAGGCTCCTGATTCAGGACCTCGGAGAGTGTCACAGTATCGCACTTTCGCTCGAAGTACGGTTTGAGCATGTTCACGTGAGTCATCCGTGAGCTTTGACGGCGCTCTGGCGTATTGATCACATAATCACGGTCAGATATTTTACGCTCAATTGTATATGGGCCACAAAATCGACACTGTAACGACGAACCAGGGACAGGGAGTAGCGCGAGTACTTTGTCACCCGGTTTAAACACACGCTCTTTTGTATCGTACCATTTCTTCATTTTCGATTGTGCACCTTGCAGATGCTTTCTCGCCATTTCACGTGCTGTGAACAGACGCGATCGGATGTCACAAATGTGATGTAACACAGTACGGGGGTTAGACTCACTCAACCAAGCCTCCTTGAGAACTGCAAGTGGGCCGTGGGGCGTATGGCAGAACACTAGTTCAGCCAGGCTGAAACCAGTAGACTCTTGGACCACTTCTCTTGAAGCCAGTAGTAACCAGGGAACTCCCTCCTCCCAGCTCGCCCCTAGTTCAAGACAGTAGGCCTTGAGCATTGACTTAAACGTTTGGTGATACCTCTCAAGCACTCCTTGGCTTTCGGGATGAAATGCGCTAGAGATGTTGTGCTCAATCTTAAGCTGTTTCAGAACTATGGCAAAAACACGAGAGGTGAAGTTAGTTCCCCGGTCGCTTTGTACTACCCGGGGTGAACTAGTGGAACGTGGGAGCGGACCTACAGAATCGATAATTATGTGCTCAAAGGGATCCCGGACGAGCCCCCAATTAATCCATGTAACGGCCCATGATAAGCACTAAACATGGATTAACAGACCAAAGAGACGGATTATCAAAAGAGGGGTAGTTTATTTTGTAACCCTCGCAAAAATGGTCAAAAGCGGCCAAAAGGCCCGACAGTACGATCCTTCGCAGGGGATAATATTTGTGAAAACAGACAAAGGTGATGGCGCTGGCTACAAGCCGGTCACACGATCCTCGTCTGTTTAGTGAGAGAGAGAGACTGAGGCAAGCAGTGGGTGCCCTTAAGTAGGCTGTGCTAGGTGCACCTGATTATGGGTAGTTAACCTGTGGGCACACGGAAAAAAAAACACAAGACATACTTGCCCCAGCAGGGGGAGCTAAAAATGAATGCAAACTAACTAAATAATAAGGGTTCGTAACAACATGTTATTCTTAAGTTTGTCGGACAGATTTCTTTGAAATTCTGACAAGATGCCGTGTGTAATAAGATAGCCCGCATGCCTCGAGACCGACAGATGTGTAAGGGCGAGTTTATCCTCCGCTAATTTCTGACACAAAGTGACGAGTGGATGAGCGATTGTAAACGACAGATCAGAGCTAGTGAGTGGGGATGGAGTTCGCTAAATATTTTAGAAAGGAAACTGATAAGTCATACAAGTGTATTATTCCTACTAACAACTAGATACAATGTAGACCATGTGGTGACACTGTTTCAGTGAGTAAAGATTCATTTTGGAATCTAAGAAGACACATTTTGCGGAAACATGAGAGTGTGTTAAGGAGAGCAAAGAAAAACGTGAGCAATTTGAATATGCTTCATATGAAGTAGAAGGATGAAAGTAAAACTTAGATGCTAAGCTTGTATTCTTTAGGCAATTAATCCCACTGATCCCTTTAGTTATATACGCTTATGTGTATTGACGTTGCCAAGCTTGTTCGTTGATGCACTATCGGTGTTGCATTTTAAAATAAATGTTCTATGAGTGAAATTGCCGTTGCTCTTAGTTCTTTGGAATTTAAGTTTTCTGTTTAGGGTGACAATTTGGCTTGTATTTTTTTTCTCCCTCTTTAAACCGGAGCGAGCGTGGAGCAATTTCACTGGAGCAGGATGATTTTTAAGTGAAGCGGGGAGCGAAATTGATTGGAGACCTGACGCGAATTTGAGCGCAGGATCGGCCACCTATGAGGTGTGTTGAATTGCTTGATGACTACTCGTGCCGTGGCAGCACTTTTTCCCCCCCTAGTTCCATATAATAGGCTATTTTCCTTGCGCAGGAACATGTGTACAAGTGCAGAAACATGCTCCTGCTTGCCGGAGTTTTTGACACCAGCTTCCAAAGGGCTTTTCGTCTCTAACCACCTCCTCTATCCAAGACCAGCGCCATTTATTCTTTATACCTTTATCGACAAGTTTGGTGTCTTTTCCTGGCTTCACAAAGTTGCACTCTATGACTTTGGCTACGTTTTGCGTTGCCAGTGTGAGAAACACATTGGTAGTGTATATAAACAGGGGCGGAGTGGCAATCGGGTCAGCCAATTTTCCGGTCAGCCAGCCGAGGAGTGTGCGCGGTGCGGGCCCGGCCCATAAAGCTTCTATCGCGGCCGTGAGGCATGATAGATGCATTAAAAAATGTCCGAGAAATTTCCAAGATTTACACTTTAGAGTTTAGAGTTATGGGAAGTCCAACCAATATTTATACCACTCGCTCACTGTCTATATATCATTCATGGTTACCCTTCACACTCATCTCTCCTATGCTGATTTAGATAGATAGATAGATAGATAGATAGATACTTTATTGATCCCCAAGGGGAAATTCAAGGTCTCAGTAGCATACAGACATCACACACACATTCACTAACAGCAGAAAAAAGTAATATAAAAGTATATAATATAAAAAACACAACTAAGGACAGTAGAAGATAAAGAATATACTAAAATACAAATTATACTAAATAACACTTAATCTAAATCAATTCTAAAAACAGTATCCACATAGTGGGTGGTTGATCAAGAGGCGCTTGCAATGACTGAGGCAGGGACTGAGCCTGTGATTCTCTGTGCATAGTAAGGTAAGGTGCTCTGTGTGAGTGAGTGTCATGGTGATGGTGCAAATGAGTAAGTCCAACAGTGCAACAGCGAAAGAATAAAGTCTAGAGACCAGCATAAAATAAATATGGACATATCAGAGAGTAGGCAAGGTAATATAAAAAACTATAAAACGATATATATATATATATATATATATATATATATATAAGAAAAGGTATAAGTGTGGCCACAATCCGGCTGTGGCATGGAGGGAGGGGTTATGCATAGTGCTAATATAGCACGCAAACAGTAAGGCAGTAAGACAGTGGTAAAAAGTGGCTAGTGGACAGAGCAGTGAGCGAAGTCTCCAGCTGATCAGGCTCTTCTGCTTTACAATAGTGCTGTGGAGTGGATGACACTCATTGTCCAAGATGTTGATCAGTTTGTTCAGGGTCCTTTTGTCAGATATTGCATACCACTGCATAGACGAGGACGCTGGCAACAACAGACTGGTAGAACATCCTGAGGAGCTTGCTGCACACATTGAAGGACCGCAGCCTCCTCAGTAAGTACAGCCTGCTCTGCCCTTTCTTGTAGAGTGCGTTAGTGTTGGCTGACCAGTCCAGTTTATTGTCTAGGTGGAGACCCAGATACTTGTAGGTGCTTACCACCTCCACATTGACCCCATCAATGGAGACTGGTAGCAGAGCGGGCTTAGACCTGCGGAAATCCACCACCATCTCCTTGGTCTTTGAAGTGTTGAGTTGAAGGTGATTGAGTTTGCACCATTGCACAAAGTCCTCCACCAGGCTCCTGTACTCCTCCTCCTGCTCGTCCCTGCTACACCCCACAATTGCAGTATTGTCAGAAAACTTCTGCATGTGGCATGACTCGGTGTTGTAGCAGAAGTCAGATGTGTACAGGGTGAACAGGACTGGAGAGAGCACAGTTCCCTGTGGCGCTCTGGTGCTGATGATCACAGTGTCAGAGAGACAGTTCTTCAGTCTGACGAACTGTGGTCGCTCGGCAGAGCCGAGAGTCTTCCACAGTGTTGGAACTTGTCCGAGACGTAGACTCAAGTTGAAGATGTGCTTCAGTGGCTCCCCCAGTTCAGCAGCACAGGCCTTGAGTAGCCTTGGACACAGTTTGTCAGGCCCGACTGCCTTCTTGGGGCGAAGTTTCTTTAGTTGAACTCTTACTTGGTCTGCTGTGATGATGGGGGGGGGGGGGGGGGGGGCATCTGGGATCTGTGTGTCTGATGGCTGTTGACTGAAGTCGTTGTCACCTCATTGTTCGTGATTGTCCTTGATGTCCCTGTCAAGGCTGCCATGGTTGTGGACACCTCAACAGGCACAGGCAAGGAGGCATCAGACGGGGGCGTAGGCCTAGGCTAGAATGGAGCAAAGCCTCCTGGGTATGGGGAATGTGTTTCTGGTTTATCCAATGAACCGATTGCAGGTCAAGTCTATTTACAGAAATGTAGGGGGATAAATGAGCGGCCCGGTCAAGTTCGAGGAAAACTACAGGATTTTTGACAGTCAACGGATTTGCGTGGTTGCTTGCTGTTTTATATATGGATGGAAGGCAGAGAGAAAGGTTAGCGGAGCTAAAGCATTGACGTTATTGCTAGGCGGAAACTAGCACAAGCTAGTCTTATGTTGATATGTAGGCCTAGCCTAATGACTAACTAGATGTACCGCAGAGTGGTACAAAATATGACCGCTGCCCAGTCCGGCACATTTTTTCCACAAAAATAAGTCACGCTGAAAGGTATATATGATTCTAACTGTCTCACTGAATTGCATTATGCACACTCAATTCTCACTGGCATCTGCTAGACAACAAGTACCAAAACATGATTAGTTCATAGATTTCACATGTAAAATACATTTTATACAACCCCACCCCCTTCTTGTATTTCCTGTTCATAATTCTGAGAAATTCTTGAATTGTGTGCATGTGTGCGTGTACATGTTTATGTTTATGTGTGTGTGGGTGGATGGGTGTGTGTGTGTGCGTGTGCGTGTGCATGCATGCGTACATACATATGTCTACTGTGTGAGTATGTGTCATACGTATGATTACTGTGAATGTATGTGTGTGCGTGTGTATCTGTTTATGCACATGTGTGCATATGGAATGGGTTAACATGACCCCTGGAGGCAAACGTATGCAAAAAATGGTCATCCTTGGTCATCCTAGGCCCTACGGTTCTCAAGATATTCACAGAAAACTGTTGGTGTACGGTCACTAAATGTACACATAAATTAATTTATTGTATGGCCCCCTATGAACGAAAGTCCACGAAACTTGGCATGCATTCGGAGGGTGTCATAATGATCCTACACTTTCAATTTCGTGCAGTTTTGACCATGTCAGCCAGAGATATTGTGATTAAAACACCTAATTTTTTGCTTTTTAATTTTTAACTAGGTGGCGCTATACATGAAATAAGTGGTAATGGTATGGGTTGACATGGCCCCTTAAGACCAACATACAAAACAAAGGTGGTCCTCTTATGCCCTACGGTTCTCAAGATATTCACAGAAAACTGTGTCCAGCCACCTACAGGCCAGTTGGTGTACAGTAACATAAATTAATTTATTGTGTGGCCCCCCATGAACAGAATTCCACGAAACTTGGCGTGCATTCAGAGGGTGTCATAATGATCCTACACTTCCAATTTCGTGCAGTTTTGACCATGTTAGGTCACAGATACCTGCGATTACAACACCTCATTTTTACTTTTTTGTTTCTAACTAGGTGGCACTATACATGAAATGAGTGGTTATGGAATGGGTTGACATGGCCCATTAAGATCAACATACAAAAAAAAGGTGGTCCTCCTAAACCCTACGGTTCTCGAGATATTCACAAAAAACTGTGTCTGCCCTACCCTCCTTTCGGGGGGTCCAGTCCAGCGGGGGGGCTACAGATCAAAACGAAAAACGATGGTTCCATGCTATCCATGTGGGGCTACATGCCCACCAAGTTTCGTATATCCCGGTCTTTCAGTGTCCCGGGGACGGAAAATTGGCCATGCGAGAAAAAAAAAGAAAAAAAAAACTGACTAAACCTATATGACCGCCGCTTCGCTGCGGAATTCTGGTGACGTCAGAATTTTCCCGGTGGATTTTAGTGCCCCACTCCGCCCCTGCCCTTTATGAATCAAAATGATTTCTTATCTTAGGTGCGCTGCTGAGCATCCAAGGGGGGTACTTGTTAAACACTGCTGTAAAGGCCTGTATTTCCTGTAAACACAAATGCAGTTTGGAGGTGGTTGTTATCCTGACCTTGCGTTTGTGATTGCACAAGCCGACGTGTTAGTAGGCCGTCTGTCTTCCATCTTGAGTTTGGTGAGACCCCCCACGAGGATAATTACAACTGGAGATTACTTCTTACCAGAACTGTGATTTTTATTTCCTGACTGCATCCTCATCACCACCATTCAATCATTGCTGAGTGAGTTTCATTTACACCATGACCACACTGGCAGGCCCCACAAATCTCATATGGCTTTTCCAATATGCAACCTGCAAAAAGCTTCCCAAACTGTGCATCTTTGTGTGTTTGCATTCATTCAGTGTTGAGGAAATGGAGGCAACATTGTTGGTGTTTCTGGTGTTATTGCTGATGCAACTGGTGTTTTTCCCTGTTTGTGTGTGTGTGTGTGTGTGTGTGTGTGTGTGCGTGCATGCACGTGTATATGTGTGTGTGTGAGAGAGAGAGGGAGAGAGTTTGCTTTTCTGAAAAGATACATAACAGAATTATTATGAGAGAAAGGTCACATAAATGTTTTTAAAGAAACACTTTCAGGCCCTTGGCCAGGTAGTGATTAAGAAGAAACCAAGGCCAAACAAAAAACATATGTTTGGTGCAAAAGAACTAAGCAGACTAATCTGACTCAAGGGCAGCCACAGCACAGATGTAGTAAGAGCAGCAGCACTTTGAACAAGAGCAACAACAACAAAATCTGGATTGACTTAAATTTCCTGTCCGTAGCAATGACTTGCTAATCGGTAACTCAATAAAACAGTCCAAGGACATCCAAGACGCAAGTGAGTTGTTTGAAAAAAGGTTATTATGTGGCATAACCCATTGTTTCACCTGCACCTGACGGGAACTGCATCCTGTGTGACATCAAACACAGCCTCGTTTTGTAAATGATCCAGACAATCCAGACTGGTTTTTGTGCTAAACAAGCAGACAGCAGAGAGCTGGGTGTGCTTGATCAAGCAGTGTTGCGCTGTTGACTGAAGTGGTCTTCTGTCACTGGCGCTTTTATGATGACATGGGGCAACTGTTAAAGTGCCATGCATTGGGTGTGTTTGTGTTATTTACCTCTGTCCTTGCTGGTCACCCTTGGTTACTCTGCTTTGGATGTACAGAGACTGCAACACTGGATCAGATGCTTAAAAAATGCTTGAAAAGATGCTTGAAAACATGTACCAGTCATGTGGAAAGTGATGTGTTGCATTAACTTGACTTAAGATAAAGCACAACTTTGTCAGAAATATATATTTGTTTTTTGTACAAACATCACACATTAGTCACATTACAAACATTTCACATTACTCACCATTGAGTCTATGATAGGGAAATGCAGTAGGCAGCAAGAGAACCTGCAATCAATACAGAGGCTTTGACACTTGCGAGTGATGTCAAAACTCCAGCAGTATTTTACAATTATTTAACCTTAAGGGAACATGTCTAGCTATTAGATCAATACAAATCCAAAGTATAATGTGCTGGAGAGGGCATAGGTGTGTCAATACACAATAAATTGGATCAGCTTCATGAATTTCAAGTTCTCAGCACTTTTCCTACAGCCCAGACGGCTTCACAACGCCATCGTCTTCTACAGTTCCCTGTGCACAGGGGGGCTGACCAAGGATTGCTGACTCTAAGCCGTTCTTACAAGAATGAGGGTCAAATGTACCCAGAATTATGTTTGTGGGGTATATTCTCTCCTCATCAAACTTTGTTATAGTTGTGTTCATAGGATATGTCAGTTAATACCCTTTGATTATATTGAATTTGTTGTGGCTTTCTGTACAAGACAACACCAGCATTTCCTATTTAAACAACAATTTAAATCACTTGTGATGAGTGCCATTTGTTACATGAATGGGAATTAGCATTTTCAGAATTGTTTTGCATAAGCATAGAAATCTTTGATATTAAACATCTTTGACAAGTTTATTTTTCCTGTTTGATGGAGAGATGGGAAAATTAACATTGATTGAATCAAATCAGAGAAAAGCACACTATTCATACTATTAGAATGCACTTGATGAAAGTCTATATTTAAAGGGACACCAGGCAACGTTTTCGTGTTAATTACTCATCTTCGTAAGTCGGTATATGGTTAAATGACTCATTACAGGGCGAATGAAGACTCGCTCGCCCGCCCCTACTGCCTGTAGGAAGAATATCCCGCTTGCAAGTTCAGTGTATCGTACCCGGCGACCGAAGCAGTTTCAGTTTCCATCCTGCATCCACAGCACAGAGGGAGGCTAACGGAACGTTAGCGATTGTTGCAAACGTGTGTATAATGGCAGAGCCGGCGAAGAAGCAGCGAAAACCCTTGACGGAAGATGCAAAGAAAAGGAAAAGAGCTTCAGACCGAGCGAGGGGGAGTTTCGTAGAGAAAAAACATGGTGTCCCTTTAAAATGTTCATGTGACCTCCATTTTCCTTTACAGCCAGCACCAGAATGACTTGTTGCACAATGGCATTGTTACATGTAACTCTAAATTTGTTTGGGTGTTCTTCAGAGCCAAAACAAGGACATCCGGGAAAAAAATATATGCAAACATGATATTCTCCAATATCAGACATAATGACATGGACGAAATGTTGAATTGTGCAAAATGCAAACTGTTTGGCCAATGTTTTGTAGCATTTCCCTATTTTTATAATATCAGTAATGGATGGATAAATGGATATGTACACACATGTACTGTATATAGCGCATGTATTTCTTTATTTACTTGTGTTGCTCGCCTTTAATTACCAGACAACAAATTATCCACAATGGATTGTGTCTACAAATTATTTTATGAGGGTGTTTGATTTATCATTGTAAATCTCTCTCCTTTCTGTTGATTGGGCATGTTTTTGGCTCAAGCATCCCACACCCGGTCTGGATCGTTCTGGGCAGGCATTCAGCGTGCTTCGCATGCCAGCTGTTCCTCTTTACAAAGAGTGAAAGGTAAAGAGAGAAGATGTGAGGAGAGGGAAAAGGGAACATCTGCCATTCTGAGGAAAATCTATTTTAGGTTTTGCAACAAGGGATGTGGTTTAATACAGGATGGCATTTTCATCCAATCTTTTTGATTAATATTTTCACAGCCTCTCTCATTGGAGCATCCCTGTGGTATTGACGGGAGGTAATTAAGAAGCGGTGTCCAAGACCTTGAAAGAGGGGGGGGGGGTTTCAGATTTGTCCTGTTCCGTTTCTTTGGTGAGCTCTGGATTCCTGGGCAAATAACTTTTGGCAAGTGTGTGGATTGGTTTTGAATCAGGTGGCTTTCACAACCTACCATTGCATCCTGTCGCTTTGAAGCGTTTTTGCTGTCATGAGTGGGCATTCATTAAAACACACATAAAGCATGACAAGAAGTCTAGGAAGTGAAGGAAAATGGATTGCAATTTCTTAATGAACCTTGCTGTCATTCCATACAGCTGGAGTTCCTGAGAAGTATTTTTCAAGCATAAGTTCTCTGTGCAGCATCCCTAAGAACACAACAGTATTTGGTCCAAAGGACCAGATTCTGAACATCTCCAGAACAACCTTATATATGGTGTCAAATGCAAAAACCTATTGGGAAAACTAAACTGTAGTGATGGGGATGAGACCGCCTATGCCGAGTCCGAGTCAAGACCCGAGTCTTTGAAGGGTCGAGACCGAGTCCATTGGTTTTCAAATACAGTCGAGTCCGAGTCAAGACCAAGTCTTTGAGGAAGCAAGTCCGAGACCGAATCCTTTAGGAGTCGAGACGAGTCGAGACCAAGACCATAAAAACATGTCAGTTTTCATATTCATGATTTAATATCACCCCAGTTAATAATCAACAGTTAGGCCTACAGACTAAGCTAGATTGGGAATTGCTCAGAACTGCACCAAATTTTATGTGTATGATTAACCTGACATTCTCTGGGGGTATGCCAAGTTTCGTAGAATTTCATCTATGGGGGGGGTCTAAAAAAAAAAAGTTGTGTGTACATTTAGTGACTGTACACTCATTGGCCTGTAGATGGTGGTGTTGAGCAAAGGGTTGCTGGAAGAGGATATTGTCTCACACGCACTCTTTCTCGCAAACACACATACATACATCAACACACACATGCACACATACACACACGCGCACGCATGCACACACACTCACATCCACAGGCACAGAAACACGCATCCACATACACACACACACACACATACGCACACACACACACAGGCACGCATTTATAACAGCCGATACATAATTACAAATTAGGATTAAAGGAAAACCGAATATTCATCATCATTTAGGCTGCATTTCCAGTATTGGCGTTACGTAGTTTGTCCACCAGATGGCGACGTAACTTTGTTGGAAGTTAATCTAAAATGGGTTGGAAAAACAATGGACGCTTCCTACAAGGACAACACTAGTTTACCGCAGAGAATGATTTCCACATGAAATGTCCCATTTCTTCTTGAAGCCGAAATAAATCTGAGAATGTTTATCGGACATGCTTGGTTTTTACTTAAGGTACGTTAATCTTACACTATATTGACAAGTTATATCAATAGCTAGGTAAAGTTACCGTTAGCATTGGTTAAGTGATGGAGACCAATTTGATTGTTGGTGGATTTGTAGAAAAACATAAATGCGGTTACACCAAGCAAATTGATAACAGCACTGTAATTGTATCTTTCGACTGTCATCTCATTCTCTGACCATAGCCTAGGCTGCTAACAGGAGCTAAGTGAGTTAGCTAACGCGATGGTTTTCTAATGGAAAATATACATGAAAGATAACCTGTCTATGATGCATCCTAAACACCGGGCTGGGACATTTCAGCTTGCTAAATTGTAAGTTTTTCTGATGTTGATTCGCTCACAGTCCTTGGTGGCCCTGTCAGCAGAGACTTTCTAATGTGGAGACACAGCACTCAAAAAATCCTCCATAAAAATGCATGGGGCTAGTTTGTAACGCCAATATGGCCGTTTTCTACACATATCCCACCCCTTCCTCGGCAAAACGTCGACATGTGAATACATTGAGCCAATCATGTGGTGTGATGTAAATACATTGAGACAATCATATGCTGTGTTGTGAAGACATCGTGCCAATCATGTGCTGTGAACTCGCCGCTAGAGCAAGATTGGTGTCGTGAAGCCTTGCGCACGCGCATTTCTGCCGAATAGGATGCCCGATGAGTGCCCAAAAAGCGTTGCAATATGGCAGCCGAGTGGAGGGACTTGCCTAAAAGGACTTTGCTGTCAGTGCTTTGTAAAATGTTGCATTACGAAGTCTCAAAAAGCATCTGAGCTAACGTTCATTCCCAAACACCCACTAGGCTTCAATCCACTATTTTCAAAGGTGTTTCAAGTAAGGAAGAGCATGGCTTAAAGTAAAGTAACTAGGGCTGAGACGACATAATTAACTACTTAAATTCGTGAAATTTGTGTCAACTCGCCGCAATGTAGATTTATTAATGCATCCCTGATGATCTACATCTCCATTTAAACCAAATATTTTAGAGCGCTCTTTGAGATATGTATCCAGGGCAGTGGCCGGTTGCACAAAGCACCTTAAGTTAAGTTTTTCCCTTAAAATCTGATTTAAGGGTCCCTTAAAATAAAAACGGTTGCACAAACATCCTTAAGTTTTCTCCTTAAGGTTTCCTTAACATTTTCCCTTAAGTATTTAAGGGTTTGTTCTTATCTTGTAAGAAATCCCTTAAACTGTTGCACAAACGACCTTAGTAGTCTAACTAAGGGGAAAAACCTAAGGGACATCTGACCATATTATTAACTGAATTGATGCTGATAAATGAAGTATATTAACTACTTTTGACAATTCAAAATAAAACTTCTCTGTTAGTATGCTTACTCTGTCAAATAGGCCTATCAGAAACATGCCGTATTGTTATTGTGTGGTTTACGTAGGCGTGGTGTTCGTTGATTATTAAAATCAAATATATCGGCGCAATGTATGATTTCCAGCCGTCTTATTTGCTATTGTGGAACTATTTTTTCAGACACCTCACAACCACGTATAAGCTTCCGCTCAATATTTGAGCCTGAAGCATAGATGGTGGCGCAGTAATATCAACCTGCAATGAATCTTCCAACAGAAATAAATGGGATTTTACAAAATGCCAAATAAAACACGACAGAAACTGTATTTCGCTATGCTACTTGTTATGGAACATCAACGAACACCACTAACCACTCGGTGAGTTGCACAGTTTTGAAAACGAACGTTGTTTTAGAACATGTTTGAGCATGCCAGTAGGCAGCCACTCTGAGTAGTCAAAGTAGTGCGATTCAAAATGAGTCAGAAAAGTCGAGACAGGACCAATCGTCAAAATTTCGGTGTCCACCACTCTAGTTCATCCAAAACAAACCAGAAAAGGGACTCAAAGTGCTAAATACCGGATTTTTCTTTTAACATCTGGGTGTATTTTTGCCAAAATGGTAGCCTGGGAAAAACCCAGACGTACTTCCGGCAAATTCTACCCTGGAAATCCAGAGTTCTCGCGAGAGCACAATGGAATTGTCTCTGCGAGACACTTTGGCAAAGAGCAATGATGCACGTTACTTTTACCCCAACATTCCGGGAAGACTCGCAAGCGCTGAAACGTTGGAGGACAGTACACATTGGTCGTAGTGTTATCCGATTGCGTCGAAGTCTGAAATCATTCAGAGTAAACATGGTCTAGTGTTATCCAATTGCGTGCAGTGAGATTTTTAAAGGAATACGCCACCCCTAGGTGAAATTGGGTCACTCCCCGCAGTCCCTAGAGTTGGATGAGTGAGCCAAAGTGTTTTATAGCCGACCCAGCCATTGTCCCAATCTAGAAACGGCCCGGTTAGCTTTAGCTTAGCGTAGTCACTGTAATCCGGAGATTCCAGCTAGCATGTCGTTGCAAAAGTGAATCAAATAACTCAAGATTTTTTATAATTATTTCTCGTAACCTGTACATTCACATCAAGTACAAATATCAATGCAAATTAACACGAAGGGATTGCATGCTTGTTGCCGCCCCTCGAGTTGGGCCATTACATTGCTCTTTGCCAGACCCTTTCTAGATTATCAGGGTCTGGATTTTCCAGGTTAGGCAAATTCGAGATTCGCTCTGAAAGTCCGTCTGGCCAAGAACCCATTCTAGCCCATTTCCAATTTTCCTAGATCTAGGCACCAATCAGAACCCTTGAGGCGGGTTTTACACGATGATGATAGAGCACCCTGTTGAAGAAGCCGGGGTTTTTAACCATCAACGATCAACATCAACATCAAAGCTGCTATCACGTTGGTTTAAGACAGGGAGTTAGAAGTTTCGCAACTGTGCTATGCGAGCATAACTCCAATGCTCAAAAAATGAAATAGGCCTAGGCTAGCCTAAATATTGCAACATTGAGAGTTTTTATGGAAAGAAAATGATTTACAGACAACTATCTGCATTAAGCTACACTTCAGTGTTTGCCTTGAAACAATTCCGGCATAATTGCATTGAACGTTTCAGTCTCTCGTCCCCCATTCCTGCTTTATATGTCCCAGTCAGCCAGAAAGGACAAATGAAACAAAATGCTCGTTTGAACGTGAACATTTTTGTTCAGAGCTGAAAATGCAATTGTGTTTGACAGAGGGCAGATGTAAATTGCTAGTGACAAAATATTAGCTTTCAGTGTGGCACGATGTCTTTGTAAATTAGCCTACGTTTAATTAAAAAGTGGTTAATTCTTCCTGCTTCTCCCTACAACCAGACAGTGTTGCAAATTGTGTGTTTCCGTCACTCTGTCTCTTTCGTTGCTCTTATTGGTTTTTGGCCTCTCCTATTGTGTCCGAGGCATTTTGATCGCCGTCCGTTTGGGAACGCCTTTTGGAAATGGGCTGTGAATTAATTTTCCCCAGATCCACTCTCAGTTACGACTGAGAAGGGTCTGGTTTCAACCGGGCTACCAAAATGGTGTTAGATGAATACAAACATGTCATTCGTTTTAATTGTTCAATTACCAATAATTATCGAAGAAGCACAGAAGAAAGAATTAAGTGAATAAATTATTAATTCTGTCTCCAGGTACCAATGCTGCACCATGGTTTTTGACTATGTTCCCAAAGAACCATTTGGGAATGTTATCAAATGTTTCATTAGTGTGTTATGGCCTACAAGTGACCACCACCTCAAGAAATACTTTATTTTCAGGCCAATTTGTTTTGGAGAGCTGGTATGCTAGATTTGTTATGCTGCTTTGCTGGACCACACTTTCTGACATTAAAAAAAAGTTGCCTCGGGGTAAGACAGTATTGAATACATTAATGTTTTATTACATTTTTAATCCATAAATTCAATATTCTACAGCCCAGGGCCCCAGGTATGAAGTTTAGGGTTTAGGATTTCTCATGAAGCATGTTAACTTACAAACCTGTAAAGTATGTCCCTCGTATCAACCCTGAGCCTTTTGAATTAGCTGCTTATTTCAGCACCACAATTGTGCTTTTGTTCTGGAGACGAGAGGTATATAACTTGTGACAGACAGTTTACAGAAAACATAGGCCTACAAAACTAACAGCATTTGATTGTAAACAGCAGGATAAGTTACATAACTAATATGTTATGTCACTACACACTCATTTGCTCTTCTGCTCATCAGCTTACAGCACACTAAGCATATTATGTACATCTGAATTATACATATGTGTGTTACCATGCAACAGAAATGCAACAGGGTGGGATGGCACTGGTGCTGTTAGCATTCAAGTCCCACTGGTGCTCTAAGCTAGAGTCGTCAACTTTACCATTTCAGGAGCAAAAATGTCAGCCTGCACGTGGACATCATTTTATTAGAATGGCTCCTAAAGGCCACACATGTCCAACACAAAATACCAGCCAATCATATTACCATAGATTTCATTAAACTCAGACAGACAAGCATCCCCTGCCAATTTCATGAGAGGTCTCAAGAAAAGGTCCTCATGTCATACATGCTAGGATAAAAAATATGCAATTATTGAACGCTTTTGGTTAGTCCTGTGTTTGAGACACCTTGTAGAGGTGATATTACAGATCTGTAGGCTGTTCTATTGCACATGCATGATAAACCTTAAACCGGTAAGTCGTTTTTCATATTCCTGTAACAAGCAATGCATTTCAATCTTTGCAAAACAACTTTGTTAATTTAAATTCTACCCCAATTAGTCTTGCTAGAATTCAAGGCTATATCAGTCTGTATTGCTTTTCCAGTGCTAAATGTGCTATCCCCTGTCTTGACGAAGATCTATGCCATCCCTAAAGATGGCATCTTCCCCGGTTTGGTTGATTTTTGATTAGGTAACTGAATCTCTTTCATATTTCCATTTAAGTACTGCTTGGCAAATATACCAACTCACATAGTCTTGAGCTGCCAGTAATGTCAACACACTGGTGCAGATGTGTACACTAACTCACTGTGCCCTGCATGGCTGCACAGCCCTGAGCTGGCTAGAGAGCATCAGATGTCCTTCATTATGGCTTCATTAAAAACACACACTGACTGATCAGCGCAGGCCATCGCTAAGGATACCCACCGCTGTAAGGATAAACACAGTCCTGGAGAGAGGGGTGCAACAGACTCCATGCAGATCTAGTGTCTGGGTGGGTGTGGGGGGTTTGGCTCTCGGCTTGGCGAGCAACGTCCCCGTCTCAGGGATTATTAGATGGTTTGCTGCTCATCATTCTGCGAACCCCGGATCATGGTAATTACTCGCCTGTCTCAGTTACATCCATGTCCAGTACGCCCTGAGATGGGTTATATGAAGGACATGGCATCGTTAATGCGCGCTGCTTCCTGTCATCGTGTCATTCTGGCACACTTCATCTGGCCAGGCAGCTGATGCTGCTTGCTGAAGGCATCGAGAGAACATACTGGACTGCAGAGCGTCTTTCTGTGTATAAATGAATGATGATTTCTCTTTTAGCGCTTTACAAAATAGTACTTTAATTAATACCTTTGGGATAATATGCATCTATGGTAAATATAAGAATCGGTGGTAGTCAGTCAAAAAATACATGTTATAAAATGTGCAATGTAGACATTAGTCTGCATTAATATTACAGTAGGTTAAAAAACAATATCACAACCACTCACTTTCTGTCCTGTCTAATTTTGAAACTAATTGATAAAACACACAGTATAAAAGGAGCGTCTTTGATACTGTGCAAAATGGCAGTAAAACCATAGCTGTTCCACTATGACCTGCAAGCCATAATGAGAGGCTAAGCTCTGTCGGGTTACCCTGCCACAATCCCAACCACCCCATCCCCCTGGCCATCTGAGTGGGCAGTGAGGCCTGCCACAGGACTCGCTCAGACTCCTCAGCTTCCTCGCCTCGCAGTCAGTGTCCTCCCAGAGATCTGCCGATGATTGAGAAGTCCCTCCAAGTGCTCACGTTCTCATTTCGACGTGGTTACACTGAGAAGGACCAAAGCGCGGGACTTCCCTTTTGGCTCGCACGGCCGATTTTGTCTAAGCTAATTGACTGTGTGGTGTCAGATATGCCAATTAATAATGCGCCCGAGTGCAGCTGCTTTCCAGAGAGTATCAGACGCGGAGGGCAAAGGCTTCATCTCATAACAAATCGTAAATATCATCTGGAGCTGCTACATGCCCGGCAGATCCACCTCCTAGTGACAGGTGTTTGATTGAGGCTGTGGGAATAAGAGACAGCTCTGATGTGGCAGTGGGCGCCCACTCCTCAGCTGACAATATGAATTAAAGGCTTCCAGCTGCCTGGGTTCCTCACTCTCCCACTGAACATTCACTCTGTCATCCAACGACCCCCGCCCAACTCCGCTCACACAGACACACACACACACACACATACACATTCACAACATTCCCCTATGTAGACCACAAATCTCCTCAGTCGAGAGCAATCAACCAAGGCCATATATAATTATATGGTATTTCCACATTTTATGGGGATTATTTATATTATCACATCTTGAATTTAGTCACGATAAGTCGAGCGACGAGTAAGAATGAACAGGTATGATAAGGGATCAGATTCCAAAAATAATTCCGTGGAAATGCATGGATTCAGTATGCTTTCAGTAGCAGCAACTGGAATCCATGCATTTCCACTGATTTATTTTTGATGAAGGCACTGTCTGTATAAATCGTCTTGTAAATAAACTACCAGTGCTTTTTCAAAGTTTTCAATGTCTCGTTTTAAATGTCAAGGTCCTCGGAAGTCTACCAATAAAGTATGGAGCTACTTTGAGCCTCGTAAATGGTGTAAAAACAGTGATTTATTTGCATGGCTAGGCCGATGCCCGAGGCACCCCCATCGAAAAACTGTTGGTAGCATTGGCTAACTAGCGCCATATTTCTGAGTGCAGGCAGAGAATGTCTAATAAGACGTAGACGGGCTCTGGTGCAGGGGACAAGCCAGATGAGCTATGAGACATACGTTCACACTCGGTATCATGTTTCAACACACTTTAGGTCAATATCACACCAGAATTCTCCTTTAAAGGGGAAATCCTTTTTCTTCTAAGCCTACCATTCATTCAAACAATTACTCTAATTCCCAGTACCACCTAGGCATGTCAGACATAAGGAAAATGTTTCACAACAATCAGTTCATCAGTGTAGCTTGTGTAAAGAAACATGTTTTAGCCTGTGTGTGGTGTGCGTGAGTGTGGCCAGGGTTAAATCCATTATAGCTGCCTACTTTCCCCAGCTTACTTATATGAGCTGGTCTCATGATGCAGTTGGATGAGTGTTTGCCTAGAGCTTGTGCATCAGCCTTGCATATGACATTCTTCATTCTATTCCAGGGGCGGAGTGGCAATCGGGACCATCGGGAGTTTCCCCGGTGGGCCAGCTGATGAGTCTGCGCTAGGGGTGTAACGGTTCATGTATTCGTATTGAACCGAAACGGTACGGGCGTCACGGTTCGGTGCATGAATTTACACAGAGAATACACGGTATAAAAATACATAAAACTCGTGTGCAGATTAATTAATGTCATGCCCACTTTCAAAAGTGAAAGCAGACGGTTGATCAGCTGTGTTCTAAAGAATGTTTGATTCAAGTTCAGCGTGTGTTGTTGCGAACTATTTGTTTCTCAGCAAAAGCCATGATGAAACGGTAACAAATAGGCTATAGCCTAGGCTATGTAGGCTAAAGAGTCATATCGTGGGGAGTTTATTGTGTCGCTTACATATCAATAAGGACCTAGGTACAATAATTACCGTTAGCATTGGTTGGTTGAGTGATGGAGGCCAATTTGATTGATTGCATTTGTAGAACACTATAAATGCGGTTATACCAAGCAAATTGATAGCAGCACTAGTGATGGGGACGAGACTGCCTATGCCGAGTCCGAGTCAAGACCGTGTCTTTGAAGGGTCGAGACCGAGTCGAGACCAAGACCATAAAAACATGTCAGTTTTCATATTCATGATTTAATATCACCCCAGTTAATAATCAACCATTAGGCCTACAGACTAAGATAGATTGGGAATTGTTTAGAGGAGCAGTCTTAACGTCTTAATATGGACTATGCTGACCTACAGACACTCACCGGCAGCAGAGCCATAGAGATAAATAAACGGCTCTGATGGCAGTATCTTTGCATTGCACCATGGGATGTCATTTTCAAATAATGCCGGTCAACATTGCATTTTTATTATTATTGTTGTTATGTGTTGTTTATGTGTGTTTTTTTTATATGAACATAAAAAATGCGTTGGTCTCGAGGACTCGGTCTGAAATTACGAGTCCTTCTCCTCCCACTGTGGTCCGAGACCGAGTCAAGACCAAGTCTTTGAAGGAACGAGTCCGAGACGAGACCGAGAAAGCAGAAATTGGTCTCGAGTACTACATCACTAAGCAGCACTGCAATTGTATCTTTCGACTGTCATTTGTTAGCCTGACGAGCCAGACCCACATTAAAATGTAGGGTCTGGACACTCACCGTTCACAGTGCTCAGTCCGAGGGGCGGGATAATCAGTTGTCTTTCAAATTCCCTCTGCACGCAATAGGACAGCGGCAGCGTTATGAGTCCCATGCGTTTCCCACCAGCGGAGCTAGTAGGCTAGTTCAAACGTTTGCCAACTTAATAAAAGCTTAACTCGTGTCACACTGTTCGCCAGCAGCAACATCCATCTTATTTGTTTTCAAGTAGCAGGGAATTCAAGCCAAACCGTTGCAAATCTGCCATCAATCATTATGTTAAGCCCACCTAACGACTCTATACACGATTTCATTGGCCTGATTAAGTTTCGATTTCTGGAGCTCACAAGCCAACGGAGAGTTGCTAGACTAGCCCTGGCAGCAAATGTAATTCGCTGCTGCTAGGGGCGCGTCTAGATTTCTAGGCTAGTCATTTGTTGCACATGCTACAAAAATCATTCTGTGCAATGGAAGATTTACCAACGTTACAGCGGTCTGATACAGTTTTGCCTACATGCGTGAGACTGAGACGCCTGTTTATTTTGTTTTAAGTGCGTGCAGGGTGTGAGAGGGGAATCGATGTGCTTTGATTCCAGCTTGGTAGTTGTAGTCTGTGAAATTAAAAAGCACGTGTGTGTGAAGTATCCAAACAATGACACCTTCATTTAATTATGGCTGCTTTAGCAACACACCTTAAGCTACTGTGGAGTGGGTCCCATTTTGAAGTGGCTACTTCATTCACGCATTCCTTGACTCATGGAGCTGCGTGAATTTTATTACAACTTTTCGCCACGATATGGCAGTTTAAGTCCGCTTGATACTAGGCGTAAGCCATTGGTTTCCAAAGGAGATTTTTTGTGTCGCCAGCATAGCCTATTGACAATTTATGTTGTAAATAGGCCTACCTTATAAGCCTACCTGTAGCTTAGGGAAGCGAACAGCTTTTTATTAGGATCTAGTTCAGGGGTGGGCAAACTCCGGCCCGCCAAGCACTTTTATCCAGCCCGCCGAGCATTTCATTTGGTTATCAGGCTGCTCGCTATTTTTTTCCTGCGATAGAGGCGACGTTGGTTAGCTTTACTGCAAACTGCTTTTCACCCCCTTAGAGAACGTTTACAATGTCAATGTCAAAACATCATGTTAAACGAAATTAACTCTTAGTTATCTCCTTTGCCGCAGATCTAACGTGAACATTATGCGATCCATTTAATTGGGAACGCGTCTGCACTCACGAGAGGGAGAGAGAGCCACAGGTTCCAGCTGGCTTGTCATTGTTGATAATTGATATCTCCTTTTTATAAGAAACTTTCAAAAGGAAATCATGAAGGCAACAGTACCCACTACTGACCATTTAAAAACTGTGAGAGGGCCCAGCCGTAGATACAGCACTAGCCATAGCGGAGCAGGCAGAAGATCATTGAGAAATAAACGTGAATTAAAGCGACTGTCTTAAAGCGACAGTGGACAATTTATACATTTGTTAAACAACATAAAATTAGCAATATTTTTAAGCTATTCATATTTTAAAAGAAATATAAAAGCTATAATTATTGTTTTTATGTGTGTGTAGTGGGGGGGGGGGGGGGGGGCTGTTGTGCGGCCCGCCGGCCAATTTTCAAAACCCAATGTGGCCCTTGAGCCAAAAAGTTTGCCCACCCCTGATCTAGTTTGTTAGTTACAGTTTTGTCATAACTCCCTGATGCATTTTTGCATTTAGAATAGCCAGAGCGTGGATATCTCAATCGGAAAATTAAACAATATCCGGTGCCTATGGTATGGACTAGGCTGGGTGAACCCAGCCTGATCTGCCCGCTATTTATTTTTTGATTTCTTAAAAGATTGAGCTTGGTCTGGTGAAAGCCAGACTAGCCATGGACCTCAGTTACACAATGCAAGGGAACATGAATCAGCCTATATTTGCACGAACAATAACGGACAACAGCTCTTCAACTTTGGCCCGTTAAAATGTGTATGAACAGTCTAGCGACGCATTTCATCAAGGCCCATGGACATGTCAGTTATTTGCACCACTGGTTAGATGTAAAACAGCATTTCGTTTCAGACTACTGTTACTTAATTTGTGCCTTAACAATAACGTTTCAGACTACTGTTACTTAATTTGTGCATTGACTATAAAGTATCACATGAACTAAAGATGACTAAAATCTTATGTAGAAGAAGAAACATTTACATAAAAAACAATCCATCCAAAAATGACCTTTGTTTTTGATAGCTGTTGAAAACGGCATGGAACTGACAGAGATGTTTTTGTTTATTAATAAATAAATAAATAATTAAATAACAATATAACATTATGCTGATATCTTTTGCTTTTCCCAAATACAATGTAGCCTACAGGTGTAAGTGTTGCAATCCAGTTGCAATGGATGAACTGTGATGAACTGCCCTACTTGTGATTGTTTAGAGATTTTAAAGGTTTTATAACAATGCTACATCTTCTTTGGGTATTCTACAATCTATTCACCTTTTCAGCACCATAGGCTACTTTCTGTGCAGCCGCACACACACACTCAGGCATGCCAAACAAGCATACACAAAAGTTTCAAGAGTGGGGGATGGAGTAAAAGATGGAGACAAATTGAAGTGTGATTTATTTTCGCGGAACGGATGTACAGGACTGAGCGGCGGTCATATTTTGTACCGCTATGCGGTGCATTTTATTTTGTTTACAAGTTACACGAGTCTGGGTACTTATTGTACTGTTTAGCCTACATCTTACACACTTCAGGCTGTTGCAGATAGCTCAGGGAAGAGACTGTATGACACTAGGTGGTACAGCCTGAGACATGCACAATAAAAAAAAAATGCTTTCTGCATTTTTGTTTTGCTTTTCCCTCCATTGTACCGAACTCGTACAGAACCGTGATGTCCGAACCGAGGTATGAACCGAACCGTGACTTCTGTGTACCGTTCATAAATGTAAACAGTTCGGTTGAAATGTTACCGATTTGAAATGGTGCCTATTGGTGAAGCTAAATGTCAAAACATACAGCAGCATTCCGCTCAGAATGTAGGCTTGTTATGGCTATGTTTACATCTGACAAGACAAAAGCCTGATGGCCAGGGTTTGGTGTGGTGATGTGTCAATAAGTCTCTCTTCTGTGGCTGACTAAGCCTACTGGATGCAGTGTAGTCATTACTGCATAATCGTAAAACAAGATTAAAACAATGATCTTATATGCTGACAGTTGTCTTCTTTTATTTATGTCTTATTTATTTCCATGACAGGGCTTTGGGATTTGCGGTGACGATGTGCAAGTAGCATTTTCAGAGAACTAAATTGCCATGAGACTGTTGATTTGACAATGGATGAAGTGAAGTTAGTGGTGATATCAAAGTTGCTTGTAAAGCCTTCTGTCAAATGTCAATTTCCCTCTTGATTAAGAGAATGAGTCAAATAATTGACAAAGAGGGAAATTAATTCACATTACAGGCCACAGTCATGTAATATTTCATTGGAGGCTGCTCTACAGCCTAAAGGCACTAACAGCAAACAATTTGCTACCCTTGGTTTTGTCAGTCATACATTGTCAAAGCCACACAATGCAGTCACCTTTAGAAGTCGACTAAGCTTGTTTGTGTTGTGGTATTGTGTGATGCTATAGTTAATGAATGAGTAAACGAATAGAAATTGAAATAAAGTGAATCAAACTAACATACATTGTCATAATAGTAGCCATCATTGCTTTACATCACGGTAGCTAATAGAAATCGTACATACATACATCATTTTTACTTAGTTTGCTCACTTTATTAATGAGATGAAACAGCTAGAGAAGTCAGGGACATTTGTACCTGCAGGCTACTCGACTCAGCAGCAAGGTGACATGGGTTTTGAAAGAAATGCAAAATATTTCACAATTTAGTCAGGAATGTAATGTCACATATCCTCAGTGTGCATACCTATGAATAATAAGTTGATAAAATTAACAGGTAAGATTAAGACACTTTTACTATGACTTGAATTGAGTTTGTTAATATTATTGATATTACAAAGCCAAATGTGGAAGTTGATGGTTTGTTTATGGCAGCTGTTATCTAGTTGGTTTCTAACACCATGGAATTGCATAGTAAAAGGCTTAAACAAGGCTTTTTTCCCCTTTGTAACTACACTGATGTTGAACTTGTATATTCCATATTACTGAAGAGAGTAGCAAAGTCAAGTCAAGCATATAACATATGGTCTAGATTGACAAAGTCTAAATTCTAACATCTGGAGCTTCTCTAAACTTAGTGTGTCATGGGCACCAAGAATAATCATGATTACATCCTGAACAGAGGCTATTTACAATCACTAAACCTCACAGCAGCCACATCATTAACCTGTACAGAACCTCCCTGTATTTGGTCGGTTGGATGGGTCATGTCCAATCCAAAGTCTTACAGTGAGCATACACCAGTGCAGGTCTTGTGAGGGTAAATCCTGACTTACAGTGTTCACCCAAACAACATTATCAGTCTCAATGCAGAACAATGCTATCAATGTGCCCCCAAAGACTCCCCCACACTGGCAAATCAACACATTCACCAAAAAAAGATACTTATTTTGAAAATGTCTTTCTTTAGCTCAACCAAGATTATCCCTGGCTCATATCATGGCCCGGTGAAATGATTACTTGGTGAAATCTACAAGCGAAGTGATGCATTCAGAATAAATCCTGTTGCATGTCCCCCCCTCCCTCTCTCTATAATCCTGCTTTTGGAATAGAGTGCATAGAAGAGCTTAGAGACGCATATAGTGTGCCGTGCCACCCAGGCTGAACCTCTTCCTTCACTCACTCCGCCATCTCGGCTCTGAAAAGACAGTGGAGATGAACAATGGTATCAGCCGGAGCATTCCACCACTCCCGGCCTTGCCAGAAGTTCATGCCAATGTGAGCAGCCCTTCTGATGCCAAGCCCAGACCCAACGACACCTCCAGAAACACGCAGGCCCGAGGGCGCGACTGGTGAAGAACAGTGGCTCGCAGCAGGCCGCGGAGTAATCCGCGCAGGAAGTCATGTGGAGAGAGGCAGGCTTGTGCCACTGGTGGGCCCGATTAAAAAAAGATGCTCAGAAGAGACATGCAAGCCCTCCGTGAAACCGCTTCAACACGACGGCCATGGAGAGCGCATTCAAGCGAGCGAGCGCCAGAATCCAACCCTCGCAGATTATTCACGTTTATTTTTGTTTTTCTAAAAAGACGGAGAACAGTGGCAGGCTTGTTTATTTGTGTCTGGATTGATTGGACCTAATTAGGCTCAAAGATGAATTTGTTTCACCACTTATAATAGCGAATATAGAATATTCCAAAAGATGTGCACTGATACACTGACTTGGATCCAAGCACTTTAAATACTTACTGGTGTAATTAGAACTGATGAGGGGAAGAGAAGACGTATTTCAGCCTATCAGAAAGTGAGTTTGAGCATGACCGTATCAGGTTGAGCATGACAGAGACTTGCTTGACACTGTGCATTCCCAGTTAATCTTGTTACTGGCATGATGTCAAGCATCTGCATTTTAACCCAGATAAAGGCTGAAGCTTTGCTCATTTCCATATCAGCCGCAACAAAAGCCTTGTTGACACACAGTCGCTTCAGTCTGTGTATCAGGGGTTTGCAGGTGCCATACAACATAGACCTCTTAAGGCCATGCATGTGTTTTTACATTTTACACAAGCGGAATTATACTGCTTTTTTGGATTCATGGTAGTTCAAAAGAGAGATTATTGAAAATAATAGTGATAATAAAAAAAAACATATAATGGAGCTCAAAGCTCATTTTAAAAAAAGAGCGGAAAAAAACAGTGCCACTGCTGTCTTGCCGTGTACTGTTGCTTGCTGGCAGTTTGTACGCGCGCTGAGCCACTGCACAGGTCACTTCCCAGATCAGACCTGATTATGTCCCTGTGATGCCATGACTGCCAGAAGGCATAAGACCTGCATGGGGGGGGGGTGCCCTGTTTAGAGTTTGTCATTTCTCTTTCTCTTTATGGTCATCCAAGGTCTCCGGCATCCACCACGTCTCTCTGAAAGACTATGTCCTCTGTGCTGCATCAAAGCCGCACCGATGGTGATATTAACAAAAATGTGTTTTTTTTTTGGGTCTGTTTTGTTTTGTTAGATTTTGTTTTATGTAAGTAATCGTCATGGCTGCGTTTCGTTCCACCTTTGCCTAGAGCTGTCAGGCCGCCTTAAATCAGAGGATATTAGGACATCATCCCGGTGACCGGGGTTGCGTGTCACAAAAGAGGAACGAGGGGTAGGGAGTGTGTGGGTGTTGGGGGGGGGGGGGGGGGGGGTGGGCCCAGTCAGCGGCCTGCGCCGGATGATTCAGTGCAAGCGTCAGTGCTGCGTACAGGACTTGGGCATCAGCCTCAGCTCGCCCTCAGCTCCAGCTGATATTTGTGCCTGGTCTTGGCCTCAGCTCCACCTGATATTTGTGCCTGGTCTTGGCCTCAGCTCCAGCTGATATTTGTGCCTGGTCTTGGCCTCAGCTCCAGCTGATATTTGTGCCTGGGCTCGGCCTCAGCTCCAGCTGATATTTGTGCCTGGGCTCGGCCTCAGCTCCAGCTGATATTTGTGCCTGGGCTTGGCCTCAGCTCCACCTGATATTTGTGCCTGGGCTTGGCCTCAGCTCCAGCTGATATTTGTGCCTGGGCTTGGCCTCAGCTCCAGCTGATATTTGTGCCTGGGCTCGGCCTCAGCTCCAGCTGATATTTGTGCCTGGGCTCGGCCTCAGCTCCAGCTGATATTTGTGCCTGGGCTCGGCCTCAGCTCCAGCTGATATTTGTGCCTGGGCTCGGCCTCAGCTCCAGCTGATATTTGTGCCTGGGCTTGGCCTCAGCTCCACCTGATATTTGTGCCTGGGCTTGGCCTCAGCTCCAGCTGATATTTGTGCCTGGGCTTGGCCTCAGCTCCAGCTGATATTTGTGCCTGGGCTCGGCCTCAGCTCCAGCTGATATTTGTGCCTGGGCTCGGCCTCAGCTCCAGCTGATATTTGTGCCTGGGCTCGGCCTCAGCTCCAGCTGATATTTGTGCCTGGGCTCGGCCTCAGCTCCAGCTGATATTTGTGCCTGGGCTCGGCCTCAGCCATCCAGCAGCGCGGGGGAAACACGGAGCCCTGATGAATTATTAATGCTGACCAGAGAAGCAGTCAAGAATGTATAAGGGAACCACACACACACATGCACACACGTGCACACACACACACTGCTCACACTCACTCACTCACTCACACACACACACACACACCTAGACACACAGACACACCACTTCCACCACACCTATCAAATGAATCAAGCACTCCATGCACTAATGTCTGACAAATGAATCTCTATTGATATTGCAACTTGTTTGTGAGGCAAGAGGAGAAAGGGGCACATTTGCATTCTTTTGAACAAATGTTACTGCTGATGCACATACTTACCCCCTCAGGATTGGTCTACCCCCACTCCCGCCCCCAGAAGCTTTGATTTTATGAACATAATGTGAAAGCACAGGACTTCTGGAATGTATGTTGTAGAGAATAATCCAATCTTAACAAGTAGAGTGCTTCACCAAGGAGTCCAAGCTCTTTCCGGCCATATGGATTTAGGAATAATCTATATGTTCTAAAGTGCCTTTGGTTCTGAGTTTAATAACTGCCTTAGAGTTTTAAAACATGTTTGCGAGTTTGTAGCTTGCAGATTTGAATGCAAAGATATTATAGTTAAGGTGGGGAATGGGGATGTGTAAGAGAGAATGAGAGAGGGGGGGGGAAGATAGAGAGAGAGAGAGAGAGAACAGACAAAAAAATCTCAGGAGAATATCTGATATTGAGGGTTTCTCTCTCAAGAGCCTAACAGGAGTCTATGTAGTTCTAGGGCATTTTGACTTGTATCCCTGCAGACCTAGTTTCCCTCAGTTGACCGCATAGAATTCAATTTGCCCACTTCAGTAATCTACCACCCAAGTACGGTTCCAGTAAGGGAACCAAGCCCTGCATAAATATGTATGGATTTTCATTATGGGATGTGGACTGCCTATGCACTCATGCTGCATGGCTGGCCACTTTGGGCCATGTCTAAGGAAAATATTTAGAGGTACATGGGAAGTAAGTCAGTCATGTGATCTGTTATGTTGGCTATCCTTGACTGACTATACTGTAGGCTACCTTGAATTCTCCACTTGAGAATTTACAAAGAGAAATGTATGCAGCTTGCTTTCTTTCATTTGTCTTTCCTTCGTTCTTTCTTCCTTTCTCTTTCTTTCATCCCTCTCTTTTCTTTCTTATTCTCTCTCTCTCTCTCTCTCTCCCTTTCTTTCTTTCACCTGCATGCATTAGTGTAAACATTTAGTTCTTCCCAGGACTGTGAGATATCTGTCTGTTTTACTCACTGATGTCTGAGATCATTGTGGTGTGTCCTGACAGAATGAGGCTAAGGTTTTGTCACTACGCACACAAAGCACTACTTTAATAATTGTACACTGAAAATGGCCTTTGAACAGCACCATGCAGTTTTACTAAAACATGCACATCATAAGATTATTGTTATCAATCAATCTGCATACATAATGTTATTAACTTCACTTCATAAATGCTAACTGGACCTTCATTTTCATGCTCCTGTTGCAATTGAAAGGCAAGAATGAATTTGTGTTTAGACGTCCTGCAGGCTATTCTACAGGTCATGTTAGTCAAACAGGATGGCGCACCAGAGTAGGTCATTTCTATCCTTGGGCAATTTGTCACATTTAACCAGTGAGATGTGTTTTCACCCAAGGTCAAATGCGGCTGCTTTGTACAAGACTTGACCTATGCTTGTCACAGGGAGACATGAAAGAGCTCTTCTTCAGTCCAATCTATTTCCCATTTTTGCACTTAAATGATATAGTCAAGAGTGAATTTGTAGCTTGGCAGATCTATTAAAAAAGAGCATGCACGGATGAGAGCCTAATGCTGACCGAAATGTCTGGACAAATAGTGCTCCCTTTGAAGTCTATGCAAGTCGCCCTCACGCAACCTTTTTTTCCCTGTCCAATCCTTATTCAACTTTCTCCATTCAAGCCTGGGCGTTCAGAGCAGCCAGACAGATAGACAGACAGACAGACCGACCAATAGACAGACAGAGGGACGGACAAAGAGCGTGCTGAGGCTTGAAGTCATGGCGTGTTTGCTCTGTGCCACCACCTCTCCTCCTTGGCAAACAGTGGATCTGTCACACCGGGTTACAAACTGTCCCTTGGGGGAACGACCAGAGACAGAGCCTGTCAATCAAAGAGGCCCGGTCAGCACAATCCCCAAAGCACGAGTCCCCCCACACCACCCCACCCCACCCCACCACACTGCTCTGCACCACTCCTAACCCCCCTAAAGAAATCCCTAATAGCATTTCATCTGACATAAGGGAGCAGCAGCCTGCAGTGCACCATGGGGGATTTGGATCATTGTTTGCTGATAATGCAGCAATCATAGATGTTTGAGGAGAAGGCATTGGCGAGCCAACATCAAACCAAAGTGTTACATTTGTCCCTGTGTGTGTGTGTGTGTGTGCGTGTGTGTGTGTCTGTCTGTCTGTCTGTCTGCCTGTCTGTGCAATTGAGTGTGTGTTTGAATCTTCTTTGTTTTATTTTTAAGACCCACAATCTTTCATTTAGCCACTTGCAGGAATCCTCTTAACTGTTTTATGTTTTATTTTGAGTCTTAAATGGGTTTAAGATCTAAATACCAAAATCCTGACCTTAGATCACAGCAAATCTCACCTACTGTGACGAGGCTGGAATTATTCTTCTGACAAATTTTACCGAGCAACACTTCAAAACAACAGGCTCTGTCAGCTTTCAGACTGGCTCTTTGAATTAAATGAGCTCTCCATCAGCAAGAAATGTGCTATCTAATCAAAACAGCATGGGATGCATGCACTGGCTTTGTTCCCAATTTCGCTATGCCTGAAGGCACACACCCAGAGAGCAGGTAGCCCAATTTGACGGTTAATTATGCAATGAGTGGCATCTAACATTTGAACATAGATCAGATGACCTTGAGTGTACACCAGATATCTGCTTATTAACCCAAATGCAATGTCAGTGTTGTCCTGTTCAGTGCATCTACTGTATAGCTGGGTTACTGTCACTTCAATGTTTGAAAATAATAGAAAAAATACAACAAAAGAGAGGAATTGTGTCTATTTTTGCAACTTGTAATGGTGATTATATTTGGTACATAAAATGAATGACACTTTGAATGCAATAGTGAAGAAATCCATTGATTCCAAAAATAGTGCTCGGATGTGGATGTGTCCCTGTGAAATAGTATAAGAAATGTTTGGGAAGCATCATTATGATCATTTATATTTTCAAATAAATAAGAAAGGACATTTTAATTGGAAGTTGAGTCTAATGACGCTTTAGACTCATTGTCCATAACATCAGTGAACCACCAGCCAACCCCCCGCCACCACCACTACCACCACTGCAACAAACACACACATACACACACACACACACACACACATACACACACACACACACACACACACACACACACACACACAACCAGGCGCGCAGGAGGCACGGGAGACGTGGGTGATATGTCCCCCGCAGTGCTGAAGAGATGGCCGTCGTCCCCCTCACTTTTGATAAGGAAAAAAAGCTATAGGTACGCTAAATAAATAATAGCCAATAGGGTTTGCGCTAACTATGTAAAACTCCCCCATTAACATCATAGTATAGTATAAGTATATATACTCTTTTGATCCCTTGAGGGAAATTTGGTCTCTGCATTTATCCCAATCCATGAATTAGTGAAACACATTCAGCACACTCACACAGTGAACACACAGTGAGGTGAAGCACACAGTAATCCCAGCGCAGTGAGCTGCCTGCATCAACAGCGGCGCTCGGGGAGCAGTGAGGGAGTTAGGTGCCTTGCTCAAGGGCACTTCAGCCGTCCCTACTGGTCGGGGTTCGAACCGGCAACCCTCCGGTTACAAGTCCGAAGCGCTAACCAGTAGGCCACGGCTGCCCCATCACATCACTAACCACAGCCATCTACTATAAGACTGCACAATCTCATATTCACTCTGTTGGATATCTGAAGCCAGTTTGTCTACTAACAATCATAAAATAATCCAGGCTACTTGCTTAGTGTAAATCCTCAAATTATGGCTGGGGTCTTTTGCAAAGCACAGCATCTTTATTTGAGGCAGGCTGGTATTCGAGGCAGGCTTTTTTTTACTTCTAACCTGCATTTAGACATGCATTTCGTTTGGAGTGGCATACCGGTAGGCTATAAAAAGCATAACATTTTCGGTTTGGTTTGGGATTTAATTTACTTTTGGACTGTTTTAAATGTTGGGACTGATGGGCACTGAAATCTGGGAGATATGTGATGGTTCACTGTTAAGTTTCATGCAGTTGAAAAAGTGTCGGGATTTCCACCGCTGTTTATTGCAAGACAAGGCAGCCGTTCATTGAATAGGGGTTATGCTGTAATGGAAACCTTTTTGCGTAGCCAAGTAGCCTAAATTGAGTTATTGTTTAATTATGCATGATTTAGTACTTTTTATTAAATTCGTAGGCTGTTACCTTGGTGCATAAATCCTAGAGAGTAGGCTACCACACCCCAGAGTGATGGGCCTAGCGTTCTTATGCGTTCAGTGTGGGGTATAAACAAGCTGAGAATTTAGCGGTGTCACGTCTGCCTGTCACAGTCATGGGGACCTCTTTGAAGCTTGGGATAATGTGGTACAGTTGAGCTCTTTGAAGCTTGGGATAATGTGGTACAGTTACTACAGTAACAGTATTTTATTTTATTCTTATGTAATATTTTTTTTTTTTTTTCAATTTTATAAATGCTTTGTTTAAATGCTGTTGGAACAAATAGTAGTTGATTATAAAGGCAACTTTCTGTTGCAATTTTCTGTGTGTTCTGGACTGGTAACTTGTTAAGCCAACATGTTCTAATGTTGCATAAATATTAACTGCAAACACTGGCGTTGTGCTCATCTCACAGTTTTGACCATTTTTATCAAAAAATATTTTGAAAACATATTATCTTAATATTCTGGCAATTTAAAATATGATGGTCGAAAGTGGGCCAGAGGTTGCGATCCAATATCTGGAAATCTGATCTCACTATGGGTTTGTGTTCACAATTTGGTCCCCCTCACTTTCAAAATATCTCCTGCGCCCCTGCACACTGCATTTGGTCTGTTACACCCTTTTGCCCTCCCATCTCCACAACACACTATTTAATCCCCCTGAAGACTCATCACGTTTGACGCGCAGAGAGCGAGAACGCTGTTAAGTGTGTTCTTGCTTTGAATCATCTACACGGAGAAAAGTTAATTATCAAAAATGTCAGCAAAGAAGGCACCTTCTTTTTATAAAACACTGTGTGGGCGGAGATATTTTTTGTGAAATTCTTGCACAAGGATGCACTAATGAAGTGAGCAGTTTGAATCGCTACACTCTACTCCCCTGAATCAATACAAGGATTTATGAACCTTCGTGAAGCATGCTCTTACTCTCCCTTTCTGATTCACGAAGGGTCGGAATTGCCGAAATCCATTCTGCTGATTAGATATTGCCCACACTAGACTGCCGTGTGTAAATTCATTGTTAATTAAGGTGGAGAGCTTGAACGTCAAGGCTGACTAATTAACTGAGTATAGTGCTCCCCTGCAAAGATAAAAAATCAATGGCATAATCATATCATCTAGATACTTGCATGTGTATCCGACGAAATGCTGAAAAATGGAGGGAGAGGACTTCCATTGCTTGCTGGCATATGTTATCAGATGCATTATTTTATTGTTTATGTATGCATACAGTATTTTAGAGCAGTCATCATGGACCTGCAAAATGAAAGCAATCTTTCTCTCCCTCTCTCTCTCTCTCTCTCTTCGATGAATATTTTAAGCAAACCATTAAGAGAAAGGAGAACAGATTCCGTGCCTCCTTACCAATCCTGATTGCTCACGCTGTTCAAATGATCAACATGAAATGAACATCGGTTCCCAAAGCTCACCACTAGGACTTGTCTGTGAAGCCATTTCACTTTCAGCTAATGCCACTTTTGAAACACTGACTTCAGTGTGGTTCAAACAAAAAAATACAACAAAGTCAATCTGTCCATGATTTCCCATAGAGCGTGTCACATGCAAGCACGCATT